>NW_019396211.1:226405-314431 GCF_000591075.1 Eurytemora carolleeae
GAATAGGGGGAGAAGGTGGAAGGGGGGAGGAATAGGGGGAGAAGGTGGAAGGGGGGAGGAGTAAAGGTGCTACACTGTAACTTTACAAGATTTATCACCAGTGGAGGAATTAATGGGAAAACAGAAATAGGATTGAGATACTCAGATAGACAGATAGATAGACAGATAGACAGAAAGACAGATATATAGACAGATAGACAGATAGATAGATAGACATATAGACAGATAGATAGACAGATAGACAGACAATAAAAAGGCAAATAGACTGATACATATAGATAGATAAATAGACAGATAGACAGATAAATATAAAGATAAAGAGATAGACCATGAAGCAAAGAGTATGATAAGTATATAGACACTAGACAGCCAGATAAATAGATGTATTTAAAAATAAACAAATGTTACTCTTACTAAATTTAAATTTACTGTACGTTACTGATGCCCAGTTTTTGTTCAACTTTGAAACGGATTCCTTATTTGTAATTCGTTTATTACAATGAGTTAAGAGTTTTGTATAAACTAGGCCCACCCCCTGAAACTTAAAGGGTTCACAACCCCAAAAATAACGTGAAGTAATTCTTTTAAACTTAAATAATTCTCCTGTATCCTAGAATGTAGGGTTGTAACAGTTGTACAGTTTGAACATGCCTAGATAAATTGCGTTTTACATTGTCTGTAAATCTAATTGCACCAATCCTCAAATACACAAAACTTGTAATGCGACCAGAATAGCTACTTATTGTGATTAGCTTAACTACGATGATATACATCTGCGCAGATATTGTAAATATGTATATTAACTTCACATGTAACATGCTTTGATTACGGCGATCTAGAAGTAATTTGGTCCTCATTGAATCATACGAGTTGAGCTTGTGTCCCTGTTGACATTAAGAGCTGATAAGATCGTGCCCGTTGATTTGGCGTTGAGCGCTTAAGAGCTTGTTTGAAAGTTGAGCTAGTGTCATTGTTGACATTAAGAGCTGATAAGATTGTGTCCAATAGTTTGGCATTGATCGATTAATAGCTTATGTCCCTGTTGCCATTGATAACTGACAAGTTGCACCTGGATTGATACAGTTCTGGAAGCATTTTTAAGAGTACGGCATTTACTACAGGGTTCCTTTATCCTAAAATAGTTCCTGTATCCTAAAAGGGTTGTTGTATTTTAGAAGGGTTCCTGTATCCTAGAAGGGTTCTTACTTGTATCCTAGAAAGGTTCCTGTATACTGGAAGGGCCCCCTGTATCCTAGAAGGGTTCCTTGGAACTACACCCTGTAAGGATTCCTGTATACTGGAAGGAATCCTTTATCCTAGAAGGGTTACTGTATGCAAGAAGGGTGTAAAACCTATAATTTGAATCCATTTTTGAAGATAACTTAGAAATCCTCTGAGATGAAATATAAATATAAATGAAGTATCAGCTGTAATAATAAACGTCAGTATGCTTTATCTGCTGCATCCTAGAAAGGTTCCTGTATTTAGATATCTGAATATCCTGTATCCTAGAAGGGTTCTCGTATCTTAGATCTTTGTCCTACAAGGATTCCTGTATCTTAGAAGGGTTCCCGTATCTTAGATATCTGTATCTCCTTTATCCTAGAAGGGTTCCTGTATCTTAGATCTCTGTATCTCTTTTATCTTAGAAATGTTCCCGTATCTTAGATCTCTGTATCTCTTTTATCCTAGAAAGGTTCCCGTATCTTAGATCTCTGTATATCCTTTGTCCTACAAGGATTCCTGTATCCTAGAAGGGTTCCTGCAATCAGTATCTCGTGTATCCTAGAAGGGTTCCTGTATCTTAGATCTTTGTCCTACAAGGATTCCTGTATCTTAGAAGGGTTCCCGTATCTTAGATATCTGTATCTCGTGTATCCTAGAAGGGTTCCTGTATCTAAGATCTCTGTATCTGGTGTATCTCTGGAAGACGGACGACCCATCTATGTGAGACTATTATGAATCCCAGGTTTGGTAGATATACAGTCAGATCTTCAACCTTATTCGGATCTTTCAATGTCTTTGCTTCAGGTTTATCAATGGGTTGTCTTCCTGCAGCCTATAGAGTACAGTGGAGTGGTTTAATTCTTCCAACACGTGGCTAGTTGGGAAAACTTTCCTTAAACAAGTGCTTAAAGGGACTGCACACGTTATTTAAATTAACCCTTAAGGAATTGAGTCTTTGTCACAAACTCAAATATTTAAACTCTTATTTCAATAGAACTCGTTGTTGTAAACTTTTGATATTTTATTCCTTCATCTGAGTAACAATGAGGAAGATATCTTCGTTTTCTATTTTAAAAAATGGTCAAATTTGGACATTTTCTTTATTTGTCTATTTTTAGCAAATCTGAAAGTATATTTTTACAGAAACCATGTGGGTATAAATTATAAATTTTCATTTATAATTGTTGTTATTGCATAAATATTTTTTAGATGTTTTTAAAACAAAAACAAAGGTTAGAAAAGGGCTATTAGTGTATTACAAAAGAAAATTATGTTTATCATTAAAGACTTCAGTTTCATTGGGTTTTATTTTTCTAATTAATAATATTTGGTATTTTCGAATATGTGATTCTACCCCCTTTAATTAAGGGACTGTGATCGTATTTTCAAAGGCTATCCATACAAAGCTGACAATGCCATATTCACAACGGTACCCTTAAAAGCTTTGATCGGTCAAGCATTAGCTACTAGTCAATGCTTATAATTTGGAAAGCGGATTATTGGGGTTTCTCTACAAAAACTTGCGTATTTCTGCTGCAGTAAAAAAATTTAGAAATTATGAGAATTAAACAATTTTAAACATGAAAAAAAGACAATATTTTCCACAATATTGATAAGATAAAGTTACCATTGTCATTGCCATCTTTGAACGGATAGTCACATGAATGCGCACCCCCTACAGTCTCTGTAAACTTCTGACTTTGGCAGACATTGTGGAACCTATAGATAATATTTGGTCAAGCTTATTCATTCATTCATCCTTTCATTCATCCCTATTCCAGGCTTGCCAGGGATTCTTTATACAGACGCCCACATCAATTTTCTCATTATACTTTTAATGCTTTTTTCCAGTTCAAAGGTTTTCATTTTCAGGAAATGATTTTAAGGTATGATATTAATACAATATTAAAATTTTTTTAAACATTTGTTGAGTTTCTCTACAGTAAACTTTATTTTCCATGCTCTCGAGTCAAATATAAGGTTTCTCTAAACTCCATGAAGAGAGGAAGCGCCCCCTACCCTCCCTTGACCCTTAGAATGAAAACAGAACATTTTCTGTAAGAGGTAAAATAAATTATCTTTTGACACTGAAGTTCTAGATTCGATAAACTATCCGCATTTCTGCCCCCCCCCCCCCCCCATCTTTTGTAGCTTAAGTTTTTGCCATTATGTAAAATTTCAACTCTGACAGAAAATATAAACCTGAACGAAGCAATGAAAAAAAATGTTCAGGCTTATATCTTGCATGCAAAAATCCAGATTAATAAAAGCAAACTTGCAAAGAGACAATTTTGAATATGCCTAACTTAGTAGATTTTTGCAAAGTCTCCTAAAAGTCTAAAAATCCTAAAAGTTGAAAAAACGGATAAGAACGATCCCCATCCCTAGCTTCTGCCCGTTTCAACTCTTCCTGAAGTATGAATCATATATAACTGTGTAAGATAAGTACTGTATTCACTACTCTCTACACCATGACTAATATAAACGATTTTATCTATTATATGTGGGAATGTATACTATGTATATAAATTGACAAAAAAAAAACAATCTTAAAACATGAGACTATCAAGATATCAAGACATACAGATCAGAATTGGTTAATGAGCCTGTAATTGTGTGATTTAAAGTGGACCTAGCTCTATGCCAAGATGGCAATGCCCGATTTACAACGGTACCCATAATATCTTTGTCTGATCAAGTATAAATAAGATATCAATGTTTCTAACTTTGAAAAGTGATTATTTTCAATTGTGGTTATTCTTCAAAAATTCACTCGCGCATTTCAATTGTAGAAACACATATGGGAATTACCGGAATAAGATACTTTTAAACCTAGGAAAACGACAATATCTTCCACATTATTGATTAGTCAACCAAACGTAATTCGGTCATGATAATTTGTGAAATCTGAAAGGATAACATGAAGAGGCCTCGGTATAGGTATAGTTCCTATTTGAAGAAAACCAATTCCTAAAAATACATCTTCTCCAAAATAGGATTATCTTAAAATACTCAAACTGATAGGTCTGGTGACCCTATGTCTAAACCTGTAATACATAGAATCAGTGGAATACTAGACAGATTGGAGCCAGGGAGCTGCTTACAGACAGGAGGGAGCCGGTGGAGCTGCTTACAGACGGTAGGGAGCCAGCTGTTAACAGACAGTTAGGAGCCGGTGGAGCTACTTTTGGATAGTAAGAAGCCATGGAGCAGCTTACAGATAATTTGGAGACAAGGAGCTGCTTGCAAAAAAATTAGAGCCCTGGAGCTGCTTGCATGCAAATTGGATTCAGGGAAGCTGCTTACGGACAACTTGGATGAAGGGAAGCTGTTTCTAGACAAATTTAAGACAGGGTTACTGTATACAGACAAATTGTATCAAGGTGAGCTGCTTACAACCAAATTAGATCCAAGGGAGCTGCTTACATGTGCATCATAGCGAGGGAAGCTGCTTGCAATCATATTTGAGTCAGGGAGCTGACATGTGGCCTCAGAACAGCCAACTACAGAAAGTGTGAAGCAAGCGAAAGGCTTACTGACAACTTTAAGCCAAGGGAGCTGATTACAGACATGTTAAAGCCAGTTTATAAATAGATGAACACAGTGAGCTGCTCTTCCAGAAAGTTTTGAGCCAGAGAGCAGCAGAGTTATGGGGAATAACTGGGTGGGAATATAAGGAATCGGGAGGGAAAAGGAAGAAATGAAGAGAGAAGGAAGATAGAGTGTGGAAAGAAGGAATTAGGGAAGGGAGAAGAAGAGAAATGTATATGGAAAAGGGAGAAATTAGGTGGATGGAAAGGGAAAAATGAGGGGGATGGAAAGGGAGAAATGAGGGGATGGAAAGGGAGAAATAAGGGGATGGAAAGTAAGAAATGAGGGGAATGGAAAGGATAAAATAAAGAGGATGGAAAAGGGAGAAATGAGGGAGATGGAAAGTAAGAAATGAGGGGACTGGAAAGGGATAAATGAGGGGGATGGAAAGGGAGAAATGAGGGGGATGGAAAGAGAGAAATAAGGGAAATGGAAAGGGAGAAATGACAGGGATGGAGAGGAAGAAATGAGAGGGATGGAAAGGGAGAAACAAGGGGGATGGAAAGGAAGAGTTGAGGGGGATGTAAAGAGATGGAAAATAGAAATAAGGGGGATGGAAAGTAAGAAATGAGGTGGATGGAAAGGATAAAATAAAGAGGATGGAAAAGGGAGAATTGAGAAGAATAGAAAGGGAGAAATGAGGGGGTTGGAAAGGGAGAAATGAGAGGGATGGAAAAGGAGAAATGAGGGGGATGGAAAGGGAGAAATGAGAGGGATGGAAAGGGAGAAATGAGGGGGATGGAAAGGGAAACGGGAGATATATTTTCTAATGTTGTCTAGTGCACTAATTTCACAAAGCTAGCCAAGAACAATACTGTTTAAACATTAAACATAAATATCTCATTGAAACATGCTTGAAGATAATCCTTTCACACAAATCTAGTTAAATACAGTTAGTCGCAGAAAACATGCAACACAAACTTTTAGATGTACAACACAGTGTACACGGATAGGACAAGTATTTCTGTTGGTTTAGATTTACAACACAGTGTACACAGATAGGACAAGTATTTCTGTTGGTTTAGATTTACAACACAGTGTACACAGATAGGACAAGTATTTCTGTTGGTTTAGATTTACAACACAGTGTACACAGATAGGACAAGTATTTTAGATTTACAACACAGTGTACACAGATAAAGTATTTTAGATTTACAACACAGTGTAACAGATAGGACAAGTATTTTAGATATACAACACAGTGTACACGGATAGGACAAGTATTTTTGTTGGTTTAGAGGTCCAAACTTTGGTGTACAGATTATACCAATATCGAGTTGATATCCAATGTGTGTATTTTTAAATTTGTGGATAAATGCTTAATCCCTCAATTAAAGTTTTCCCTGCTTGTTATGACCACCAACAGGATTTAAATTACTCCGGGTGTCGTAGATCTGCATAAAATGGAGATTAATGAATACCCCGAGATTCGCTGTATTTCTTCCACATTATTGATAAGATCTGGCAGATTGGTTAAAGGTACTGTTGTAAATAAGGCATGTTTTCATTGACGGTCACCAAATAGATTATTACAATAGGTGGCAACAGAGAAATGGACCAATCATACACGACGTCACGAGTGTCAAATATAACAAGGAAGACTAAATTTTCTCAAATTAGTTGACATATTTTCCAAGATTCAATAAAAAAGTGCAAAAACAGAAAATAAAGAACACATATAATTGCACTTATTTCACTGTAAGATACGCACTTTATTCTAAAATTATCATTAGTATTAATGATTTTGTCGGACACAAAAACTGAGTTTACACTTGTGGCGTAAGAATACAGCTGTACTGTAAGTGTACAAATTCTAAGTTGCCATCTATTGTACTTGACAATCTATTTGAGGGTCACTATAGACTACGGTTCACAGTTCATTCAAGTGTAAGTTTGAATAGCGTAAAGTTGTCTTGAGATGAATACACTTGAAAACATCATAAATTACAAATGTTAGTTGCAAGCAAGAAAAGATGATGATTATCATTATAATTAGAATTTGTTTTTAACTTGTTAGAGAAAATAACAAAAATTGGTTGCAAAATCCTTTTTAAATGTTATTCCTTGTGAAGATCAAAATTCATATACTATAAGACTAAAAGAATATTGATTCAAATTACAAAGAAATTTCATGTAAACCATAAAGCAAAGAAACTGAAGAGTTAAAACCCCCTCAGATGCAAACTCAGGGGAAGACAATTTCTCATAACAGTCTCTTTAATATCTTTCAAGATAAAAGTTTTGTTTGTTTAAGGGCGTTCCCGTTCTTCATTATTTAAACCGTGCAAAAAAGTTTAAAACTTCTATTCAAACTCTGACGTATTCTACTTTAGTGTAAAAACATATTCTGCCTCAAGGCATATTAAGCCCAGGCCCATTTCAGGCAAATTGCAGAAAAATTATTTTTAGAAATTTTGCAAAACAATACAAGGCGAGAAGCTAAACTCAGGCCCACGTGGGGTAAATCTGTCAGATACAGATATACAAACAATACTAATAGAAAGACGACCTTAAACTTTAAATAAAAAGTGCTCTACACAAAAAGTACCGACGAGCAATCAGTTATCGTTAATCAATCATGTGTCCCCTCCCTTTTACTTTTATTAACCCTGCACTGTAAACTCAGGTTCATTTCAAGTACAGGGTCGACTTTTAAGCAGCTACAGCACACTGTACAATACACATACAAACTTCACAAGGCAAAATGGTACAGCATACCAGATGATTTATATTTGTATGTGAATATTCAAGAGGTAATATTAAAAATTGGGATAATGATTCACAACAGTGCCGTTTTATCCTTTTTCCATTCAAGAAAAAGAACAACGTAGATATGAAAATATGAAAATAATCTATTTTAACGTTTACGTTGTATAATGTACGTATGCCAAAATCCATGTATATAATAAAGTTATTCACAAGGGACCCACTCCCCCAAAAATTATCGTGACCCACCTCCCAAAAATGAAAGGGACCCAACCCCCAAATATCATAGGGACCCACTCCCCAAACATTTTAGGGACCCACTCGCCAATCATTAAAGGTCGACGCACTCCCCCAATCATTATAGGGACCCACTCCCCAAACATTATAGGGACCCACTCCCCAAACATTAAAGAGACCCATTTCCTAACCATTAAAGAGACCCATTTCCTAACCATTAAAGGGACCCACTCCCCCAAAGATAAAGGGACCCACTTCCCAACCATTAAGGGGACCCCCTCCCCCAAACATTATAGGGACCCACTCCCCCAAACATTATTGGGACCCACCTCCAAAACATTAAAGGGACCCACCCCCCAACATTATAGGGACCCACTCCCGACGCACTCCCCCAAACATTATAGGGACCCACTCCCCAAACATTATAGGGACCCACTCCCCAATCATTAAAGGGACCCACTCCGCCAAAAATTATATATATAAATATATATTTTGGCAATTGTGAAATCACAATTGTCACATGGCGCTCTATGAAAGAGCTAGAAATATAAAATCCGATAAATTTTTGTCACTTAAAAGCTCTGTAAAAAGAAGAAAAAAATTTAAACAATTTTTGATTTGCTTTTCAAAAGTTTTGAACTCCATATTGTAACTTTTAACTTCCATTTCACTTTTTAAAATCCAAAATCTATCAACAACCCCTACCATTTTTGATACTCGATACCCTCTTCCCTTTTCAATACTCCACAGTCCACACCCCCTCAACTTGTTCAGTGCTCCATACCCCTTCCCCTTTTCAATACCCCACACCATTTCCTCTTTTCAATACCCTGCACCCCCTCCCCTTTTCAATATCCTGCCACTATGAAACGTAGACCATTATAACTTTGAAAGTTTAATACTTANTATCCTGTACCCCCTCTCCTTTTCAATACTCCATACCCCCTCCCCTTTTCAATACTCCATACCCCCTCCCCTGTTCAATTTAAAACCACTATGAAACGTAGACCATTATAACTTTGAAAGTTTAATACTTATTTGAATTTTGTCGTTTAAATCCAAGTTATATATGAAGTAAGTTTGCAAACATAAAATTACAAAAATGGCGGCCTTACCATCCAAAATGGCGCCTTACCATCCAAGATGGCAGCTTCGTCAACTATCATTCATCTGTTATGGGTGTGCACTGTGAACTTTATGGGTTCATGCAGTTTTTATTGCCTTCTCACAACAGTAAAACGGAAAGGCAGAGTAAAAAATTATTAATTTTTTCGAAGTTAACGGATCGTTCGCAAATTTTGAATTAAAAACATATTTTCAAACCAGACATTTTAAGGACATTTGTCATCCAAATCCTTCTTTAAAAGATTATTAGATCTTAGGTCAGATTATTATTGCTTTTTCTGTCGAGCATTATCTCCATATTATCTCTTTATCCAGTTGTTCAAAAACAATTCCTTTTTTCTGTTTTGTACATTTTCAAAATAAATTTTGAAAAAAGAATAAAAGCCTTTAATTGGATTACATTAATTCAATTAATTAAAACAAAATAAACTACAAAAAGTCTTTAATATCTAATACAGTATATGGAGGAAGAATTCAAAACTATTCACCAACTGTCATGTTTCGTGGGACACCCTGTACAAGCATGAAAAGCAAATATTATGTGCAATGTACAATGTACAATATATCTACTATGTACAACGTACTTACAAAGTACAAAGTTTTTAATTCTCATGTCATAACTCATGAACTTTGTATTACGCATTATTAGGTATTATATGTCAATTGTTAAGCCACTTTATTTATTCAAAAACTATTTTATACCCATTTTCATCGTTTTATATTGATTTATTCTGTGGTTGTGATTTATATCTTTGATAATAATGATAATAAATATCATTTATCTAGAAATAAATCGTGCTGTTTTTTATGAACAAGTGTTGCAAATCAAAAACAATTGAAAATACATCGGGCTTCCCTTATTAATTCACTCCCCGCGCCCCCTCCCCTCCCCCTTCCAACTCCTTATCTAACCCCTAAGGAGTGGGCCTCTTGTCCCTAATCAATCCTAATGGACTGCTGAAAGATATAAACTTTTTGCCCCTTCACATCACATTTAGGCTAGGGGTACAAATTGATTGTGTCGTTACTGTTTAGTATTCTATATAGCCCTAAACCCAACCTCATAAAACGATTCAAACCAAGAAAGGAAGTGAGAGATTGAAATATTTGAGCGACGATTTAAAGGGAATGTTCATGTATCTGAGCAGATATTTGTGGTTAGACGGGTACAACAATTGCAAACAAATTGAACGGTTTTGAAGTACAAAATAATTTTTTGTCTTAATTTTAAGCTTGATCAATGATCAATGCAGGATGAAACAGGTTGCAGCATTGGTAATCTTGAATCAAATGAAATTCTCATTATACTTTGTTTTGCCTTATGATTGGATTCAAAAAGTTTACATTTCTTAGACGACAAAATCCAAAAATCCAAATCCAATGATTTGACAAAACAAAACAAAAATCTTGAATTTGGAAACTTATTGGATATTCACATTGTATCTTAGTATTCCGTTTTGTGCGCCCAACATGTAGAGATGTGCACCGTTTTTGAGAACGAACAAAATTTTGCGTAATTTATGTAGTCATTCAAAAAAAAAACAATGGACGAACAAATTGGATCGCTCGATCCTTAAATTGTTTGTTTTTGTGTTTTTTAATCAAAAGAAAAAACACAAAAACAAACAATTTAAAATCGCTTCAACAAACAAAAGAACAATTCTTAAGAAAAACGAAATTTTTTTTTGAACAATTAAAAAAGGAACAAAATGGGTCGGATGAGGAACGACTAACGAGCGTAATTATAAAAAAACAAATATGTAATGAAAATGTGTATGTAATGTACATCAAATCACTTAACGGAAACTAAGGGGAAGGGGGATGGGGTGAAAGTGGTTTTAGGAGTTGATTACTATTTGATGCAGATAAAAGGATAAATAAGATAAATCAAATCTATGGATTATAGACGACTTTTTCAAGTCTGTCTTACATAACACAGAACATAGTTTACTATGTAAGGATGAAAATTCAAAAAGGAAAGGGCAGAATTTAGATAGCTCATTTTTGTTTGTTAAATCAATTAAGAACTTTATGTAAAGGCAGAAGGACTGCAAATTTAACCTTCAGATCGTCATATTTAAAGAGTTTTGGGGCGTCATCACAGTCTCATCCTTTGTGACTATTGACTAACCCTGTATATATTTGCATATAACAGGACCCAGTGTTACCTAAAAACGACGAGGTTTCTTATTTCAAGGTACACAGTAGAACAGCAATCTTTAAGATCTAAAGATAACCATATTTGAGGTTGTTATGCAAGGAAAGTTAATTGCGGTCGTGTATACTCTGCGTACATAACGAAACCAGTTCTCTTTGGGCGGAATTTGTAAACAAGAATAGATGCATCAGTGTTCGTTTAGTATCCGAGGAGGTTAAAAGCATTAAATTTGATAATTTTGATAATTCACATAATAGTTTCCTATGACAAGAATATTTCATTGATTTTTTTATGTGAAAGATGGATCCCATGTCAGGCTGTAACATCCGTCTTGTGTTTACATTACCGCCCAGAGACAGTACACTGCAGTACAAAAGATGCGTACACTTCTAAAATAACTTTTCTTTGCATTACATCCTTGACCATATTAAAGTCTCATACTTTGAGGATAATACTGTATAGTTCTAAAACGATTACCCCTGACCGCGTTACTTTTCAATATCTGTCTATTATCCCCCCCCTCCTCCCCCCTCCCCCTGCCCCAGACCAGCTGCTGGTCAATTAGCCAGCTTTTTTGTTGACACTGCACAATGATTAATGAACTCTTAAAGATAAGTATTTGAACTCTGGGGAGTTTGTTTTTCAGAAAATTGTAAAGTTTCTGATTTTTTTACGAATCAATTTTTAAAATCATCAAAGTCTGCTGAGGCAATTTTCAAATTTGAGTGAACTTTTATAAAAAGAAAAAAACGGTCAAAAAGATTTGTAGGCTTTTTTCTTGGCCTAATCGGAAAAAATCTGCTTCTCTTGTAAGTTATTTTTAAAAAGAAGCATAATATTTGTGTATTTAATGAATCAACTAATTTTAAAATTAACTCATTTTTTTCAAGTTTCAAAGGATTTGAATTTCTTGTCAAAATGTAAAAATACAAATAAACACTACTCTGCAATCTCAAAAGGGAAAAAAGTATTTTATCAGTTATTACAGGGATAACTTGAAAACGGAATAGGAAGACGACATTATAGCAATACTTAATTGTATTTGATGTTGTTACAGTCTTTAAAATAGTTTTACTAGACATTTGTTTAATCACTAATTTAGTGATATGGGTCTGTTTACACTGCACAATTACTGTGTCTCATAATTTGATTGTAAAAGTCGTCTTCCTAGTTCAGAGTTTTCTAGAGCTTACTATGGTTTGCTTAAATATAAAATCCTCCCAGAAACAGTTTTAAACTTCCCTTTGTAATCAAAGCAATGTAGATTCCTCATGAACATTCCTTTGGTAACAAATATTCTAAAAAACAGAAACAGGTTTCTAATTCTAAACTGTTTCAGCCAGTATTATATATGTTATCAATACATACACATTATCTCTTAGGAGTAAAATTATTTAAAAACATAAAGTTTTAGGCTGATATTCTGACATCAAACAGTTTTAGGCTGATATTCTGACATCAAACAGTTTTAGGCTGATATTCTGACATCAAACAGTTTTAGGCTGATATTCTCACATCAAACAGTTTTAGGCTGATATTCTGACATCAAACAGTTTTAGGCTGATATTCTGACATCAAACAGTTTTAAGGAGGGGGGGTAATATATACTTTAGACAATCCTCCCCCACTTCTAGATCTCAAAAAAATTAAAAAAATTTTAAAATTTTCAAAATAATTTGATTTTTTCAGAATTCTTTAAAATGGAAACTCTCCGAGGTCTGGTTCAAGATACCTATGTTCGGGTAGGGGTGCTAGGAGCTGCAGGGTGAGTCGGGAAGTTACAGATATTTATGATACCAGAGCTGAAAACTTAAGAATGGGATATCCTTAATCCGGATCGGTTAATTAATCTGGAGATTAAATTCATGAGGAGAACAAGCAATATCTAATCTGGAGATTAAGAAAAAGAGTGGATCAAGCATTAATCCCGATATCCACAATTCTAAAGTTTTCAGCTCTGAGCTGGGAACTTTAGAATGGTGGATATCGAGATTAATGCTTAAGTGTAATGAAAAGTGTATAAAATTCAACCAATCAGAGTCGCATATAAGAAGCCGATAAATTTGAAATTTTGTGCGCCATTTAAGATTAATATAATTAATATACAGGAACAGGAACAGGAAGGACTCTTAATTTTTAAAAACCGGTTTTTGATTTTTCTCTACTATACCCAAAAAAAATGGATTAAGCAAGAAATCAAAAGTGTCCACATTGGATATTCGGATTAAGCAGTCTGGATTGATGGTATCCCATTCTAAAGTTCCCAGCTCTGGTCAAAAAAACTCACAATGATATAAGAATGATGCCTGAACCTTGGCCAAGTTTTACATTGTTTGTTAAAGGAACATGAATAATTATAAAGATAGATAGATGTTTTTAATATATGAAACATGCTGTTTCTTTTAGACAGAAGTTAAATCTGATGTATTTTTATCTCTTTTTGTCCTGCTCGTCACATCTTGCATTTTTTGCAGTTTATTTCCTTTTTTAATGTTTTTGTTTGTCTGTTTGTTCTTCTGGTGGATTTACAGGGTTTCCCACAAAGGATGAGACTTCAGAGACGATTGTACAGAAATTGTTTTCTTACATTTAGGATTCCTTGTAGGCCAAAACTGGCTTATTTCTGTGCTTAATCATTTCGTAAACCATCAAAATACTCAATTGAATGCAGAACTCAAAAATCAAGCTTTAAATCGTCATATTTTTGAAGTTTTAGGTCGTCTTTACAGTCTCATCCTTTGCGGGTAAACCTGTAATTGCATCCAATAAACATGAAAAAAGCCAAACCGACCAAATAAGCCACGAAAATTTGCAACATTTTTTGCTGTAATGTCGTTCTTGAAATCTCACATTTTTATACTTTTTTTAAAGGTTAGGACTAGCATACCTTGGAACTAATTATTACAAGAAAAAATTTGAATGGACTGAGGTATACAAATTTTATAAGTTATTATTTCAAAATAAAATTACTTTTATTTGATATTCTGTTTTTTTATTTTAAATTGACTTGAATGCAAAAAACTGATAAAAAAGGTTTTACAAGAAATATACTGAAAGTATGAACTAGTTATCTATAATGTTTATGTTTTTATGTGTTTTCTTAAATAGCGAATTCGTGCTTCAGAAACGATGAAGGGATTAGAATTGAACACTTTTCAAAATTGAATATTGATTGATCTGATTAAGGTTTCAAGGGTAATGGATTGATTTAGAGATGCTCCTCTTTTTATGACGGAAGGTTACTTGAAATTACGACGAGATTTCCTCCAAATTTTATTTATTTAGGTTGGTTACCTCAAAACTATTTACATCTATCCTTTAAAATGTGGAAAGGTACGGATCAAATAAAGTTGTTTTTATGAATACTCGAACAATTGTCGTCTTCTTTCTTTTATCATTGAAACTAAGTTTTGTATCACATTCAATTGGAAATGATCATATGATATTTAAAGAAAAATATTTATAATTAACAAGTTGTACAGGTTACAATAAACTCATCCTCATTTATTATTTTAGAAAAATAACGCGGCAATATTTTAATGTAATAACCTGAAAACAAAAACAGACTTCACAATCATAAAGTTCATAATTATCAAGACTATGGTAATTCTACATGTGATAACCAGAAAATTCTCTATAATAGTAAGATTACTTATTTACGTCCCATGAGCATGAGACACAAGTAATTGTGCAGTGTAAACAGACCCATGCTTCACTAAAGTATCCTATATAATGTGTATGTTAAAACTTTGCTTTGTACATTTAAGTATGGCTATAATGTCGTCTTCCAATGCCATTGTTTTGGTTATCATTGTACTACTGTCTGAAAAATGTCTGAGTTTAACATTTATCATTTCTTAAGGGAATAGAGCTTAAACAAGTGAAATGCGGACCACGAGGACCTGAAAGGTAAATAAAATGTAGGTGTTTCAATAAGCATACGAATAAAAAGACGACATATTGCCTGTAAATATCTGGGTTGCGTCTTGTGAGCTTTCCAAATAATTTAAATACATGAGCCAATTATTTAATAACTTGAAATCTAGGAAAATATTTAAAAATGCTGATATTGAAAAAAAAAAGCAGAAAACAATTGCGGAAGCTATGAGTTTTTATATTGTAACTGTAGATTCAAGAGGATTACAGGGAATAGCTGTATTCACGGAACAATGCCTGGCGATTTTAAAATCCTCATTAAGATCCCATGTTTATTGGGATACAATCTATTTGAAGTTTGTAAAAAGCTCTACAGAGTACAGAGTGATCCACGTCATAACACAAAAATTTAGAATTTTTTTCCTATTTATCAAAACAATGAAGACGACTTTTTATTCAACTTAGTGTTTCGCTACTTAGCGAATTCCCTAAAGACCTAATGAAATCTATAAGTACCGAGTGGTATTTCTCTGGATAGGATTGTAAGGCTTCCTTCTCTCAACGCTCTCCATAACAAAAGGATGATAATAAGGTTCCGAACGTTTATTTCTCTAAGCCTTCAATCTAAATAATCTTTTATAAGCCAACAGAAAAAGCATTGAGTGATAAATCATACAAATACAGCAATAAATCCACTCAGGCATTAAAAACCTGTGGCAAGGAACCCATACATTACATCATACAATATCAACCATAACCGAACATAAATAAACAATATTCATATAAATATAATCATAATTACCGCAGTGGTCCTAGAATTTTCACACGGTTTTAATAATCGACGAACATTACATGAAATACAACTATATACTGAAGTAGAATCTGCTCGCTCCTACGCAGAGAACTTGCGCATGCGTAGTCGGACTGTAAACAGCTTCTAAAACTAGTTCTTCACAATACGTTCTGTACAGATCCTCAGGGGGAACTCAGAGAATCACAGGGGTATCACATAGACTTTATGAACGCAGCGTAGCTCGCGTAACACTTAGATTTCTTCTAATCATTATAAAAAGCAGAGACACATAAACCTGAAAAAAAAGAATTAACAGCTTCTCTCTGTTTGCTTGTAATTTGAAAAATATATTAAGAAAAATTCATCTTCATTGTATTGATATAATTGAAAGGTTTTTAAAAAAGATAATTTCAAAATTTTACAAAATTATTTTAATAGTATTTCAGTAATCCAATTTTTCCCACTTAGGGATTCTTAGGGCCCTGGGACCCTCCCCCTGGGGGGGGGAGAGGGATCCCAAAACCCGGGAAACCCCAAGTGGGAAACAGCACCCCAATATTTATTTTTGATAGTGGGGAATACATGAATTGGTATTTTTTAGAAATACATATTTACAAAACCTATGATTTACCTCTTGGATTGTTTTATTCCATTTTCTAAAAATTGCGACCTTTCCCTTTAATTTAGTTTGTTTTAGTTTCCTTTATCTGGACAGACAGTTTGCAGTGTATAGGATTGGAAAGGAAGAAGTGGAAGTAATGGATGTAAGGTAGACAAGCTGAGATGAGATTTTATTTAAAGAGATTGTCAACAAATTTAAAATTGACATTTTAAGAGCTATAAGTGATCTAGCATGGCACCCTATAATTCTTGATTTATGTAAATCTTTGAGTGTTTGCAAATAAGAAAAAAAGGTATAATTGATAAAAAAATCTATATGGCTGTAGAGTAAAAAGTTAACTTAAAGTGATCCCTTATTATAAGTGTCCTGATTCGAAACGGTACCCTTTAAGCTGTGTTAAAGAAGTGACATCGTCGTTTTTCAATCGTACAACGTGTTGAATACTGGCAACTTCTTTCATCGTCTCTGCAGCATAAATCCGCAAGTCAAAAAATAATAGTGTATTATGCATCATTGAAGAAAGAGTACCGTTGTGGATTGAACATGTTACTTTACATGTCACTTAAAATAACTGTCCATTTAGCTTTATGATTCTGTCCATAAAGGAATTGAGTCTTTGCCACATACTCTGATTTTATAATTCCAATATCCTTGCAACCAAATGTCGTATAATCTGAGATATTTCAAACTATGAATTCTGTTTAATCAAATAATCTAAGGTTTACACCATCAGCTGTTTAGCAAAAATGGAAAAGGTCTGTAGAGAACAAAAGATTCTTTTACAGAACCATCGTTAAAAAATGAAAAAAAGTTATTCATATAAATAAATAATTATTACGAGCTCTCCCTTTTCAGGGGCCGATATTCTAAACTGGTTCTGCTATCTATGGTTAACAACAACGGCACCTGGACGATAAAAGGTTATGTTTAACGAGAACTTTCCAAAATATTTCCGGGTTTTTTAAATTTTTAAAAATGCATGTATTTAGGGGAAGCCGGGAATGAGCACACATTCGATGAGCCGACAGACTCAAGCAAAAGTCAGTAAAACAAATCTTTTTACTTAATTTTATTTTAACCAGGGGGCGCGCGGAAACGTCATGGGTGTGTGTCTGTACCAAAAGAGTGTGTGTAAAGTTCACCGAACCGAAGGCGTGCACTGAAGGTATACAGTACATACGAATCTCGGTATTTGTACAGTGTAGGAGAGTACATTTGTTTATTGTTAATTGTTTACTTAAAAATAAGTTGTATATACATATTTATATTAGTCAACACTATTAGCCAAATTTGCATGCAAAGAATAAACTAGTCGTTATTCAAGCTTAATTATAATTGACAACATTGTTCTGCAATTTCTTTGACTGTAATCATGTTGTGCGTCTGTACCAAAAGAGTGTGTAAAGTTTACCAAACTTGTCTGCAAACAAGTTCGACTGGCTTTCTCATGCCAGGGGGAGGGGGGGGAAGGCGTGGGACGCCCCTTAGCCTGGGTGAAAGTTCTAATAGTTTACTTGAACATTGTCTTCAACGACTTTAAAGGCATTTGTTTGTGTGTTCAGGTGTTGTTGGACGGTTGCTAGATATTCAGCTGGAAGGATTAGATTGTGGAGACGACGTGGCAAACTGGATTTCTCAATTCATAGGACTCTGCATTTTCTTTAATTTTATTTATATACATATATATATATATATATATATATATATATATATATTACAGGGAAACCCTTAATAACGAATACATCGAAAGAATTCATCAAATGTCGTATTCTTCACTTTCTGATAATGGAATGTTGCAGATATTTAGTTTTTTAATTTAATGATTATATGGAACTCTTTAAAACTGTTCCCGCATATTGATGGCTATTTATTTATTTTCGCAAATACTGAGATTAACGTAATAAAGTGTAAAACTCATTGAAAAATTGTCAAGACGACATTTGATAAATTCTTCCGATGTATTCGTTATTAAGGGTTTCACTGTATATTATATTAGCTGCTTTGCAAGTGTTGTATCCAAGCAGAAAACAGAGATTACAACTGTATAGATTGAGATTATACTATAGCTGCATTGTAGGTGTTGTAACCAGGTTTTGGGATATTCAGCTTCAGATTGTGGGGATGGTGTAGTGTAGCAAGCTGGATTTTTAATCTCCTAGGACTGAATTTTCGTATAATCATCACAGAGTTAAGCGTATAGATAAAATTTTTACTAGAAATTGCAGTAAAAGAAGGACGCTTGTATTTTGTAATTAGCCAGCTAGAAGTGGTTTTATATTCATCTTTAAATACATTTCACCTTTTTAAATAAACTTTTTTATCGTTTAATTTCACATGAAAACTGCAGGAGAGCCGTTACGTCTTCTGAAGCACAAAGCTGGGTCCACAAAGTAATTTTTTAGGAATTTAAAAATTTCACGAGACCCCTTATTTCTTGAAAAAACTTGCCCCCTTTTTTCTCTCAAATTAAAGTGACCAACGACAATCATTCTAAACCTGGTGTTTGATCTCTAGCACTATAATTTACTATTAAATATATCATAAATATAATTCGTTTAAAAGGAGAAGAAAATTTTTTTTATTTGATTTATCTTTAATTTCACATTTCTATTTTAAGTCGGATAGTGAGGCCTAAATGGAGAAAAGCATTTCCGGAAACATTTCCAGGTACAAGTACAAGTACAGGTGGAAATTAGAAATTTATTCTTTGCAAAGTAAAAATTATCCTTTAATTTAACCCCCCCCCCCCTCCAATAAATGGTCTATTGAATTAAATTTTTAAACCATATACTGGCCGTTATATAGTTATCATATTTTATTATTTTTCTAAAGAAAACAAAATATTGAACCATTTTCTTTTATTTGAAAGAATTTTTGACACTTTACAGGTTCTTCTAAGTTCACAGTGCCTACCTATGCTGATGTTACACCATACATGATTACTTCAGGTGATACGGTAATATAAAAGTTAAGTTTTAAATGAAGACATTCCGAAAAATGCTTCTCCGCAGAATGTCTTCTGGAATTTTTCGTAGTTAAGCTACATCCTTGAAATCATCTCTGGATTGTTCGGTAGGTTGCCCATCCATAGTCTCGAAACAAAACCTTTACTAGCTTATTTCTTTTATTTTCAGGCTTAATTTTTCCAGATTAAATCTTGAAATTACTCGGATAATTACCTAAAATGGCCATCCTAGAGTCTCAGTGCTTTCATTTAAGCTTATTTAAATTATCATTTAAAGCCTTTTAAAATAAAAATTGATTTAAATTTTAATTTTTAGTATTAAAATTAAGAAGTTGTTTAAAATGAAAAATAAAATAAACTATAAACGCCATCAGGTTTCCTTGATTTGCAGTTTCCTGAATAAATAAAATAAAATAAGAAATTATTTAGACACAGTTATTGAAAAATTTAAATTTAAAAAAAAATAGAAATAAACATCCAAAATAAAAATAAAAATAAAATAAAATTCAGATAGTCTTTGATGTTAGCAAACAGTTAATTATGTGTTTTAGATAAAGGCACACCGGCTCCATGATTGAGTTTCCAGACAGGACGTTCATCCTGTCCGGAAAAAGCATGGGTCCGGTGCTCATTGAACACCGGACTCATGCCGAGAAACCATTTGCTCTCATCTTTGACTTTTCTAGCTGTATAAAACATAATAAAATTTTAAATGTTAAATATTTTTGTTAATGATAATTCAAATCCTTGTGTTTTATCCAATAGATGTCATTGTACATTTTTCTTAAATAATTAGAAATTAGGGTTAAAAATTTAACTTGTTTCGCATTTTTTTAATAGTAAATATATATTGTTCTAATTTCTTTCCAGGGACATCTGTTGGTGGATAGTGGGTTTCTTTGTTAAGTATTGATTTTCTGAATATTTGTTTAATGTAGACATGTCTTTTGCTCACTTTGTCAAACACAGGTTCCAATACACTGTTTAACTTTTGTATCTTTTGTAGTTTTGTATCTGGATTTTCTAATTCTTTAATTAGTTCTTGTGGAAATCCTTTTTCTTTTAAGATTGTTTTAACTAATGTTGTTTTGATTTATATATTCTTCATTTGAGCAGTATGTGTTTTCACTGTTCGGAAATATTCTAAACCTGCCATTTTTTTATATTTCATATTGGAGTTAAAGGAAATTATATCGAATTTAGATTTATCCTTTCTTAGAAATGTAGTTGTCGGAAATTTATTTCCTGGTAAATTAAAGATATTGATGTTCAGAAATTTTCCATATATAAACATAACATAACAAGGTCGTCTTTCATCTTTTGAATTAGTTGCGGCATTTATTTGATTTAAAACCTAAATTTAGATGTATAATTTACAGTTTATTCCCCTATTTTCCCCTTTTTGTGCTTTCAATACTACCGGAGATGTGAACAAATTATAGTTTAGATTTCAAAATTTTGGTTTTGTTGTTAATCTTCTGTAATATATTGACACCACAAAAAAGGCAGACCACATTTTTGATATGCCAGGACTATGAGACTTGTGAAATTATTGTTTCAAGAATCATGCATGTAGAAGTAGTTTGACGAATGAATGCCGCAAACAATTTCAAAGATCAAAGACGACCTAAAAGTTGTATTGCCTACTGTATTATTTGGAACAAGTGCTTCAGTTTGAAATATTGTAATTAAAACTGATTTTCTTTATGATAAAGTTTAAATGGGTATAATGTAAAACTTATCTGTGTTATAAAATATTAATATATTATCAATATTCACTATATTCTTATTTTCTTCTAAAGGAATTGAGTCTTTGCCTCAAACTCAAATTTTCTAATCCCTATACTTTGTAACTTGAGGAAGGTATTCGACATTAGGGGTCAAATATATAAGGATTATAAAATCTGAGTTTGTGGCAAAGGCTCACTTGATTTAGAAACTTCTCTTGAGGACTTAAACTCTAAACTTCCTTTCCCAATGGGTCATGATACTTTCAGGTGAAATTTAAACCGTAATTTAAAAAAATGCAACATCCCAAAAGACGACATCTAGTGTTCTATCTATATTGTTATTAATCTATGATCTAGGCCTAATTTTGTTGTGGATGGTGCTGAACTGAAACCCTGGACTGAAGACGACATCTAGTGTTCTATCTATATTGTTATTAATCTATGATCTAGGCCTAATTTTGTTGTGGATGGTGCTGAACTGAAACCCTGGACAGAAGACGGCTGGACTGGACAAATAAGGTTTTACAATACATAATAAATAAAATAATGAGAATATTAAATTATTAAATTATTAAAATATTAAATTGTTAAATTATTAAAATATCAAAATATCAAAATTAAGTTAGAATACATAAAGATATCGAACAATAATGATAATGATAATCGTTTATTTGGTAATTAAATAAAAAAAGAATAACATTGATAATGATATAGGATGAATGATAAAGAATCATGAATGAAAAAGGACGAAAATGAATTATGAAGGATGATAATGAATGGCAATTAATAAAAATGAATGATAAAGGATTATAATGAAGAAAAAAGAAAGTGTTACGCGAGCCATGCTGCGTGTATAAAGTCTGCTTATCGCCCCTGTGTATTTCTGAGTTCTCCCTGAAGATCTGTACGGAATGTATTGTGAAAGAACTAGTTTTAGGAACTGTTTACAGACTGACTGCGCAGGCGCAAGATTTCTCGCGGAGTAGTGAATAATTTATATCAGTATATGTTTATTCGTCTTGCAAGTTTTAACCGTGTCCAGAATTCTGGGATCACTGTGGTAACTATTTTTATATATACTTATGCTTATCGTTTTGATTATAGTATGATTGATATTTATATATGTGTTTGTTGGTTCCTAGCCACAGTTTTTTAATGCCTGAGTGAATTATTTGTTGTATTTGTATGATTTATCACTCAAAGCTTTTTCTGTGGGTTTATTAAACTTATTTAGATTGAAGGCTCAGAGAAATAAACGTTCGGAACCTTACTATCATCCTTTTATTATGAAGAGCGTTGAGAGAAGGGAGTCTTACGATCCGGTCCTGAGAAATACCACACGGTACATATATTAGGTCTTTAGGGAAATCGCTAAGTAGCGAAACAGAAAGAAAATGAAGAAGAATGATTAATAATGCATAAAAATTAAAATAAATAAGAATGAAAAATTATGAATAAAAATAAAAGAAAATTATTAACAATGAATAACAAAAAAATGAAAGAAAATTAATAAGAATGAATAATAATGAATAAAACTAAATAAAAATGAAAGAAAATGAATAAGTATAAATAATAACTAAGAAAAAATTAAAGAAAATGAATAAGAACCAATAATAATGAATAAAAATGAATAAGAATGAAAAATAATGAAAAATAATGAATAAGAATAAATAAAAATGAAGGAAAATGAATAAGAATGAATAATTAATAAAATGAGAGAAAATGAAAAAGAATGAATAATAATTAAAAAAAATGAGAGAAAATGAAATAGAATGAATAATAATTAATAAAATGAGAGAAAATGAACAAGAATGAATAGTAAATAATGATATTATTAATAACTCTAATAAAGGATCGGTGAGGTAGTTCTGGATTTTAATCTACCTTGCACCCGATGTTTATCAACCAAGGTAAAAAATTACTTACATTTTTTTAATGATTTTTGGAGAAATTGAAAAGATTTTATAAGGCCAAACAAACTCTTTAACTAGAGAAATCTGCAACTGGAGAAATCTTCCCAAATAATGAACCTATATCACAAAATAACCTTGCAATTGGAGAAATCTACCCAAATAATAAACCTTACAGAATAACCTTGCAATTGGAGAAATCTACCCAAATAATGAACCTTTATTACAGAATAATCCTGCAACCGGAGAAATCTACCCAAATAATGAACCTATTTACAAAATAATCTTGCAATAGGAGAAAACTATCCAAAAAATGAGCCTATATGTAATTACAGAATAATGCTGCAACTGCAGAAATCTACCCAAATAATGAACCTATATTACAGAATAACCTTGCAATTGGAGAAATCTACCCAAATAATAAACCAATATGACAAAATAACCCTCCAACCGGAGAAATCTACCCAAATATTGCCATTATTACAGAATAACCCTGAAACTGGGGAAGTCTACCCAAATAATGAACCTATTTTATAGAATAACCCTGCAACTGGAGAAATCTACCCAAATAATGAACCACTGACAACTCTGAAGACCTTTAGACAGCATAGCAAGTAAGAATAAATCTTACAAATTACAATATGAATATAAATAAACAATTTTGCGTAATAAAGCATTTTACATTGGTTTAATCTGCAACAAAAAAAACCAATTTTTCGCTGTTTACCAGTTTCCATTTTCCTGAAAAAAAAGGAATTTTTATTTTAAGAGTTAAATGAGTGACTTAACTGTTCACGGGACTCTTTGACACTTTGCCTGAGCAAAAGTGATGGAAATATCCTTAGTTTTCTATTTAGAAATTAACAAGTTTTCATTGTGATTTCTTTCTGAAAAGTGACACACGTATATATATATATGCAGCAGCGATAAGGAAGGAAATTCACAGCCTTTTTCCCTTTCCAAGACATGCAGGTCTGCCGTTTTAGTAATTGTAAATTGGCGTCCAAACTAGGATCGCAAAGGTTGGCCCAGATCGGATATTCAAATGTACACCGAATGTGAGTGAAGATAGAAAAACGAAAATATCTCCCTTATTTTTACTCAGATATGTCTCGAGATACCAGTATGAAATGGGAATGTGACTTAAAATGGATAGTCATTATATATAATATTGATTTTAGGGAGTTGACCCATATAAGAAGAATAGTCGGTGATTCTCCTACTTTTGGAGTTCACTTTAGTCCAGTTCAACTTGGTACTGTCAGGTACTGCAGGGTTCATTAGATTACATAAATAACTAGAAAACTATGAAATACGAAGACGACTTTCTAGTCATGTTGATACAGAGCAAAAATGTTTACTAGTTATTTATCAAATCACTAATTAAGAAATGTGGCTGTTTACACTGCTCAATTGCTGTGTCTAATGTTCATTGGACTAATTGAAGTTAGAACTTGAGTTTAAAAGTCGTCTTCTCATTTCAGAGTTTTCTAGTTATCAATGCATACACTCTAATATTGTAATCCCTATCTTCTTAATCTGATGGTGTAAACCTTTAACAATTGATAGTTTATTTTATTTAACAGCATTCACAGTTTGAAATGATAAAGGTCTACAACATTAAGTTTAAGAAATATGGGATCAAAAGATTAAAGTTTTTGGCGAGTAATCAGTGCCATTGAATTGGAAGTCATAACAGTTTGATACGAAATTCTTTTTTCTACTTTTTGACTAATTCAAATACTTATTGGCAATTCACGGACAACAAATTGAGAAGGAGTTATTGTTTTAAATCATATTTACAACTCATATTATCATAGATTAATTAACAATAACAGATTGGACACTAGATGACGTCTTTTTAAGATTTAGGTGTTTTTCGTTCACAACAACCCTAAAGCAGAAGCCCACAGGAGTTCCACGTAGGCAGCGTTGAATTACAAGAGAAAGTGAGAACATCCGCGTAACTCCTTTGGGCCTCTGCTTCAGGGTTCTTATGAATAAAAACCCTTAAAATGTAAGAAATAGAATCCTAAAAAGTTAAATAAAAGTGGAAATCGGTAAAGATTATATTCAAACAAAGCATCCCAATGACAACTAAAATTAATTTTCGATCCTTATATCTGGTTTGGTAAAAGTAATAAGTATAGATTCATTTTTCGTTGAACTATATTTTTCACAAAAATAAATGATTTGATTTTTATTAATGTTTAAAACTTACTTCTATAGGTTGGGCGACAAAGTTATGGTCAGAAGAAGATAAATTAGAACAATCAATCTATTGACAATATTTTAAATATATTTTAGATTTCGATGTTCTTTCTTTTAGAGAAATTAATTCTGCGCTTGACAGAGCTTTTTTGTAATTTCTTTAGAAAAAGAGTTAACTAAGACGACATTGATTCCACGTTTTATTCATTGGCAACCATTAGTGAAGTAATTTTTCTTTCTCTTTCTTTTATTTTGAATTGTCGCACGGTTTTTTTTGTAACGGTTATAATTGACATAAAGGATGAGACTTCAGAGACGACTGTGCCGATTTTTAACCGTCTGTTACCTTTTATGTATCATTCCCTGAAACTGTAAGGATTCCGCTTGATTATCTGTAAAGATGATCTAAAAACTAAGTCCAACCAATGGGGGTTTTAAGAATTCGATATAAGGTATTCTTTTACTTTGTCCCCAGAAAATGGATTATAATATTTGTCAATATAGAACAGCTTGCTGACAAAGTTCTCAGCAATTACAACATTTTCTATTGATAACTTAAGGTTAAGTCAGTCATCTCTGATTAGTCGGAGAATGTTACCGTTAAGTGAATCGGAACCCAACCCTACAATATTGGATGGTCACTTAAAATAAGGGTTTTAAACCGGAATTCCGTTGCGCGCAATGATTGCTTTCGCTTGCGCCATTTCATAGCGCGGAATTGCGCTTTAATTGCAAACAATGAAGCAATTAAATATTCGCGGAATTGAGAAGAATTGCGCGGAATTGTGTGCAACGGAATTTCTCTATAATGTTGTCAATCTAAAAATCAATAACTTTGAACTGTGACTTAAAAATTTATGCAGCAGATACAAAAATGGAAAGAAGCTATAGATTTGAAAATAATCGAGGATCACTTGAACATTTTTCAATATTTTAAAATTTTTAAAGTTTCTTGTGGTTAAGCTACTAATTAACAATTTGAAATGATACATTTTGTTGGTTAAAATTGTAAGATTCATTTAATCAAAATTAGATATTTTGCTACAGTGAGAACCAGAAAACTATGGTATAGGAAGACAATATTACAGTGTATTAGATGTCGTTAAAAAGCAAAAAATTCAGTTAAATGGGTCTGTTTGGGTCTAAAAGTTGCCAGAGTTTTCTGGTTATAATGAATATTATAAAATGAAAAATTAAGTTTAAATACAATTTTCTTAGCATTTGAGACTGAAACTACCAAAGTTCAAATGAATTTTTTGAAACTCAATGTTGTCATTATCTACTTGAACAGGGCTACCTAAAGGATTAGCCTATAGAGACGACCTGAAACCCTTTTAAAAAGACGATTTCAAGATTAAATCTTCTGCCTTAAATAAAGTCTCTGTATATAGCCTTTTTGATGGCGCGAAAAAAAAAGTTTAAAGTTGCGGGAGGCCTGAATATTAGGAAACAGACAAGGAAAATTCGTCTCTGAAGTCTCATTCTTTGTGTGTAACCTTGTAAGCAATGCGAATTGTGATAATTGCTGATTCAAAATAAGACGACTTTTTATCGATATCGTATATATTATGTCATATATTATGTTCTGAGTTCGCAGTATTTCTTGATTTTCAGGTTTCTATAACCGTTCACTCTGCTTAGTTTCATACAGTTACTATAGGATACTATACCTTTTTAGTCTTGTCTCACTTCTAGCAGTTGTAGCAGAGTTGGTTTATACCATTCTAGCAGCTAGGGTTAGGCAATAGCTTAATTCGTCTTACAGAAATTTTTATATTTTAAGCCTTTTGAAAGGTTTTACGACAATTTGAGAAGGATGCAACGATTTAGAATTGGTATTCTGTAGAATTTTTGCTTTTAAAAAACATGCAAATTTTTTATCCTAGGTGAAAATATCAGTCAAAAACGAACCAAACACTATCTTTTTTGCTTTATATTTTCTTCTAGGGTAAAAAATGCATGTTTAATAAATACAAACTTCTACAGAATAAAGTTTTAAAATTTTTAAGCCTTCTCATATCATTAAAAGTCTAAACACAAAAATCATTGAACATTTGTAACATTAAATTCTTTGAAAAATCCATATTTTTGGTAATTTTTATAGCTAGAAAAAATATAAACTAAATTTTGGAAAACTTATAATTGTTGCAACCGTTTCTTTATACCAAGGGCGTAGACAGAAATAAATGTGGAAGAGGGGGTGAATTTTCTGTTCACTTCGTTTAATAATAAGTACCGGCCGACTCAGTCCTGGGCAACTATCGCAACAATATGTATACAGGATAGAAGACAACACGAAAGTGAGGTTACTGGGTCAGCAGGGGCGTAAATAAGGATTCTGTAGGGGGGGAGGGGGTAAATTTTATTAATGTGGATCGCGAAGCGCGCTGAATTTTTTTTCCCCCCCCCCCCCTAGAAACATATCATGATGTATATAAAATTATTGGTTTTAGTTGGGTTTGATTTGCATTTTCCACTCATTTCTGGCATTTACAAACTCCATCAAATAAAGCTTCATTTCATACCTTTCAGCTTTCACCTTGTTTTATATACTTCATTAATGTCATTCATTTTACATTAATACAAAGATTTGTAAAAAAAAACTGAATTTATTTTAAGTAACATAAACAATAGTTTTACTCCAAGAGGAAAAAGATGTAACTTTTTTAAATCTTTAGAAAAGCTACTCTGCAAAACATTGAAAAAATATTTCTTTGTTTATATACTATAAATTTATAATTTCTTAAATTTTCTTGTCGTCAATGCACTAGGTATATATGTTAATTTCACTATATTTAAAGAGAAACGTCTTACTTTTTAAAATTAATTCTTAATAATCTTGATCTTTTAACATTTTATTTCCCCCCCCCCCCCCCGGAAGAGCTTTATACTTAATTTGACATATAGTGCAAATGCGCTACTGCATTAAAAAACTCGATTTTTGGGTAAAATTTATCTATGTTACTTTGTTAAAGTTGATTGAGTAAGATTATCAGCGCGAAGCGCCAAATTTTTTTTTTACATTTTTCCTTAATAATGGTAATCATGGACATGGAGAATGGAGATCAAGTTACTAATCGGAGATATTTGTGTCCCCTTGGTTCTACGGGGATTCAAGGGGGGGGGGGGGGTTAGGTAACCCCAATAACCTCCCTTATTTAAACCACTGTGGGTCAGGCTGTTTTTTTATCTTGAATTCAAAACTAAAATAATTTTGCTTCCAAATGTTCAAATATATCTCTAACTGGAGTAGGAAACTTAATCTGCATTTTTTAACTAGAGAAATAAATTTCAGATATTGAATAAAATGGAAACAATAAATAATTTGTCATCAACTGAATTTTGTCGTATTTTTGAAAATATTGTGGAGCACTCACCGATGGTAGGCAAATTCTGAATATTTTAAAACTTCTACAAATTTACATCTTTACCAAGATTATTTAGTGTTTGATTGAGCAACAGTGTTTATCACTAATCATGTCAAATTAACGACAAACATAAGTACAGTGATAACCAGAAATTTAGAAAACAATGGAATAGGAAGACGACAAAACAGTTTTACTAGCCACTTGTAAAATCACTAATTTCGTAATATAGGTCTGTTTACACTTCACAATTGACGTGTCTCGTGCTCATTGGACTTTTTAAAGTTATATCTTTACTGTATAAATATTTTAATCCATATCTTCTCAACCTGATGGTGAAAACCTTTAATAATTTATAGTTTGACTATTTGATATAGCAGCAATCACAGTTTGAAAGGCAAAAGATCTACAACATTAGGTTGCAATGATATGGATTAGACTATTATAGTTTGCAGCTTGTAATCAATGCATTTGATATTAAATTCTTATTTCCTACATGCATCGAGGGGGGAGGGGGTTCTAACATTACACTTACTCGCATTTGTAACACTAACCAACCACAAAAGAACATTGGAAATTGGAAAAAGGATCACACAGTGACTGCAATCCAATTAATTTTCCTTATAAAAATAAATATGCCATAATTTCAATTGCTTGTGAAGATAAAAAATATTTCATGAAAAGTAAGGGTCTGTATACTGTTTTTATAACATTTTGCCTAAAATATGTGTTCAATATCATATTTGATCGTCCGTCTTTAAAATAGGATAGTATATTATATATACATATAAGTATAAGTTGTTCAAGGAGTTTTAACTACTGAGGATCGTCATGAAAGATTATGTTTAGTATAATTCTTTTTGAATAAAAAATGTGAAGTTAAAAACTGAAATAAGTATAAATATATATAATTGGAAAATTATATTAAAAAATTTCTAAAGATGGAGTCGAAGAATAATCCTGTTTTATCATTGTTTTCAAATATATATATACCGCGTTATAATAATTTTCATGTTTTAGGTCGGAGAGGAATTAGATCGTCTTCGTCCATTTAGTAGCAGCAACCAGTTCCTGCAGCTCGTGGATATCGTCATTAAATCTCTCCCTAATTGTCAGAAGGTATAAAAGCACTACGATCTTCCTAGGCTAGATTTGTTGCATTAAACGTGTTGGGTCGACTTTACACCCGGTAGTTCAGACTGGACGGTACGACCAAATGCATATACAGACAGTACATCGTGTACAAGCTCGGATTAACTTTTAAACGTGACACGACCCCTTAAGAGTGATGGAGGGGATGGCTACACTACTCTAAACTAAAATAATATTGAAGCATCCTGATTTAGCTGGAAAACTAGCAGACTCTATATAATCTAGCTTAATACTACTCTAGATTGAATAACTGGAGAAACATCCTGATTAAGCTGGAAAACTAGCAGACTCTATATAATCTAGCTTAATACTACTCTAGATTGAAATACTGGAGAAACATCCTGATTTAGCTGGAAAACTAGCAGACTCTAATCTTCTCACCCCAGAATCAACAAGGTTTAATAAATTTTGTCGATTCACAAATCCTTAAATTGGTCATTCAAGGGACTGTAGTTGTAATCTAAAGTGACTCTCGGTTTAAAAAAGAGGGGCACACTTCATTTCCAAAGGTACCCTTTACACTTTTATCTAATCAACAATGCAGAAGATATCGTCAAATTTAGCTTAATAGTGTTTAACTCCTATGTTTCTGTATAAGAAAAAATCTGCGGGTAAAATTTTTAAAGAAACAACAGTTGATGGAAGATGGTTACTTGAAACTACTTGTACAGTCCCTTTAAAAAGACTAAGTTGCTCAGTTTTGCATGGAAAAAAATTTCTGCATTCCAACCCAAATTTTTTAAATAAATTATATAAATGTAGGGACCAGCTTAAGCAACTTATAATAAGTGTGTAGACTGTGGAAAGTAGAAAGCAGCTTGTTTAATGAATTATATAAATGTAGGGAGCAGAAAGCAGCTTGTTTAACGAATTATATAAATGTAGGGCGCAGTAAGCACCTTGTTTAATGAATTATATAAATGTAGGGAGCAGTAAGCAGCTTGTTTAATGAATTATGTAAATGTAGGGCGCAGTAAGCAGCTTGTTTAATGAATTGTATACAATGTAGGGAGCAGAAAACAGCTTGTTTAATGAATTATATAAATGTAGGGAACAGAAAGCAGCTTGTTTAATGAATTGCATAAATGTAGGTAGCAGTAAGCACCTTGGTTACCAAATTATTTAAATGTAGGGAGCAGCAAGCAGCTTGTTTAATGAGTTGTATAAATGTAGGGAGCAGTAAGCAGCTTGTTTAATGAATTATATAAATGTAGGGAGCAGAAAGAAGCTTGTTTAATGAATTATATAAATGGAGGGAGAAGAAAGCAGCTTGTTTAATAAATTTTATAAATGTAGGGAGCAGAAAGCAGCTTGTTAATGAATTGTATACAATGTAGGGAGCGGAAAGCAGCTTGTTTAATGAATTGTATACAATGTAGGGAGCAGAAAGCAGCTTGTTTAATGAATTATATAAATGTAGGGAGCAGAAAACAGCTTGTTTAATGAATTATATAAATGTAGGGAGCAGAAAGCAGCTTTGTTAACTATTAATTTTAAGACCTCTCCAAAATGTCGTCTTCAACTTGAATCTCCTCTCGGAGACAGCCAAACCAAATTTTCAGCCCGCAATTCCCTTTGTACTCCTCCCACGGAGCTTAAAATATTTTCGTTGTTGTGAAATCATTAANGGTCTTTCTAGTATACGATTTTTGGCCTTTATTTTTTGGTTATTTAGGGTTAGGTTAGGTTAAGATACTGAGACGGGGTTACTCTGTTGTGTGTATTTGTGCGGCCTATCGGGAAAGAATTGTCCGGGGAAAATAAACATCCCCCACCAGAATCCTAACTGGCCTATTATCCTGATTTGTCTAGCGTGTTGCTGTTTTCCGTCAAAAAGCTTGTTTACCAAATTATTTAAATGTAGGGAGCAGTAAGCAGCTTGTTTAATGAATTCTATAAATGTAGGGAGCAGAAAGCAGCTTGTGAATAAATTGTATACAATGTAGGGAGCGGAAAGCAGCTTGTTTAATGAATTGTATAAAATATAGGGAGCAGAAAGCAGCTGGACTTGATCTTATGTCTCCTGAACAAAAACAAAAGATTGTAGAACTGAACAATGTCTACAGGTAGTAAATGTCTCTTCTAAACAATGTCTCCAAGTAGTAGATGTCTGTACTAAACAATGTTTACAAGTAGTAAATGTCTGAACTGAACAATGGCTACAGGTAATAAATGTCTGTTATACTGAACAATGTTTACTAGTAGTTGGGTAATGGGGTGGAAGTGGCCAGATGTGGGAGTTGAGGATGTTCATGGTGGTCTGAAAGGTGGCTTCAGGTAGTAAATGTCTGTAATAAACAATGTCTACAGGAAGTGAATGTCTGAAATAGATAATTTCTACAGGTAGTAAATGTCTGAAGTAAGCAGTGTTTACAGTTATTAAATGTCTGAAATAAACAATGTCAGCAGGCAGTAAATTTCTGTAGAAACAATGTCTACAGGTAGTAAATGTCTGAAGTAAACAATGCCTATATACAGGTAGTAAATGTCTGAACTAAACAATGGCTTTATACAGGTAGTAAATGTCTGAACTAAACAATGTCTATGTACAGGTTGTAAATGTATGAACTAAAAAATGTCTATGTACAGGTAAAAAATTACGTCGACACTTACTGTGTTTTTTGAGGGGGTCAATGACAAGAGATAGAAAATCTGTGTTTTTTGTACAGTTATACAACTACAAGCTTCACATTTTGTAATAAGATTGACCAAAAGAAAAAGAAAAGTCACCAATCATTCCGTTTTTGATTAAAAATATATATTCTAGATCTCAGTTTGGGTTTACGTTTGTTGTCTGTGCGCGGGAAAACAAAGCTGACTCTATTCTTCGCGGTTTAGGAAAAAAATTCAAATTTATGGAAAATAATATATCTTTCCAACTTTATGATTACTAAAAGTGGCGTGATCACGAAAAATTATAATGATGGTCAAGATGAAAAGATGATTACAAAAATATGTTTGTTTTTAAAGATACAGGGTTACCCACAAAGGATGAGACTGTAAAGACGACCCACAACTATAAAAATATGACGATTTAAAGCTTGAATTTGGTTTCAGCACTCAATTCAGTATTTTGATGGTTTACTAAATGATTAATCGCAGAAATAAGAAAATTTTGGCCTAGAAGGAACTCTGAATGCAAGAAAATGGACTAAGAAATTTCTGTACAATCGTCTCTGAAGTCTTATCCTTAAGTGTACCTTATCTTAAGATATTCAAATAAATAACTTTTATTGTAAGAAAAGCAAAATTGTTTTTGAAATATAAATTAAAACCCATTAAATATCAAGTAGGAAAAAGCTATTCAAAATGAGAACATCGAGTAACAATTTTTTAATGAATATTATAATACAAAAATTTGATGTTTTTCCTTGAACTGAGCAGACGGCAGGTAAAGAATAATTAAAAATTAAAATTTTCAAAAACTAAAAATTCAGAGTTGACAAATAAGCATAAGTATAAACTTTAAGAAGTGTAACAAAGTAAAGGAATACAAATCCGTCAAGATATCACCAGAAATCCGCTAAGATTGGACCCGTTTCTTAATTAGATTGGAAATTAAATATAACTAGAAAACCATCTAATTTCTTTGCTTTCACATTGGTGCAAATAAACCAATAATTTTGAAATTGGAGGTCTGCGAATGTTAACATCAAGCAAATGTTAAGAAGTGACAACATTGTTGGTGAGAGAGGGAAGGATTTTATTCGCTTTTCAGCTTAACAATGGGAGAAAATCCCCCCCCTTCTCACAAACAACTTTGTCACTTTAAATTCGATTATGGTGATGGACCAAACCTCTGTAGAGTAAAAAAGGAGATGTTAGTTCCACATTTATTAAAAATATATTTCGGTCTGGGTTAACCCTTGTTAGTTCTTGAGATTATTTCTGTCACAAAGATGACATTGACACTTCCGAATCCGCCATTATCAATTACGTCATATGAGGATTTTGAGTGTCAACGGCTGTGAAGACGATTGTTAGTACATTGGAGCGCATTCAGGGTATCTGACCTTATTTTACAACCTTGAACTGTATTAAGGGTGCTTAACACTGCTGAGAGAGAACTGGAGATTGGGATTAATGAGGTATCCAAGATTGCAAGACTAAGAGCTCAAGATATTCTATCTTCTTACCAATCAAAACTGTAATTTTCACCTTTCTAACCGAATAAATCTGAACATGAATATTTACATTACTTGTCTGAAATCCAGCTTTTTAGTCCTCATATATTTGTAACCTTGTATAATTCAAACTTTGACTGTTTGATCTAGCCGAATTCAAGGTATGAAATATCAGAAATCTACAACTACAGGTTGCAGAGATATAAGGATTAGAAAAAAAGTTATGTGAGAGGGCCAATATTATAAAAAAAAATAGTTTTCTGTTCATTTTCAAAATAAAAATAGATAAAAATTCTAAGATAAGAGTTATTTCACATATATTACATATTATTCAATTTATTGTTCAATCAAAAAAACAGATAAACATCTTCATACACATTGTTTCATGGACCAATTGCCATGGACAAATCTTCAGTGAGGTCTGAGTCTAAAACTAAAGAATGCGCGAATTTTAAGTTCGAGGTTAAAAGTTCTGTAAAATAATGAATAGCTACTTAAATATTAAACTTTCTCAATTTTAAATTTGAATTTCCCGGGAAAAATCTGAACCAATCAGAGAAAAGGATTTACGGAGAATATTACATATCTATCGCTAATCAGCTGTTCTTACGTAACCGAAAACAAAACATACAACCGTTTTTTGGGTTTACATCCAAAAATTAATTTATCTAAAACGTGAAATTTCTTTAACAAGGTTTTCACTTTTAAATATATCGTTAAGTTGAATGCCGCTTTCTCAGCTGCAGCCGAATGATGATTGAATAATAGACAAATAGGGAAAATGCAGAATTTCAAGATTTTAAACCTGTGTTTAAATGTTAACTCGTCGATTTCGGCGAGTTAAATATTTAATAACAGGGTTAAATATTTAACCTTACGGTTAAAGTTCAGGTTTAAATTAAGTCAGAAGTGGCATTTAACCATGAACTTAAAATTTAAGTCAAAACTTTTCGTTCTTTAGTTTTAGACTCTGTTCTCGACTGCAAAATATTCCAGTATTTTTTCTGTTTGCGTATTTTCAGGGAAGAGCTGGCGGATTAGTGTTATTTTAATTTAAAATATAATATTACAAATTACGTATATTAATGGTATAGTTTAAATTTGTTAGGAAGGATGTTAGATGTATTCGTTATTTACTCTCAATTTCCAATTTTATAAACCTGCTATTTAAAAGAAATCTTTAGTCAGCCTTTTGATAATTAATTTTTTTCAGGAATAAATATTAAATATATTGCACTTAATTAAGTTGATTTAGGAAAAGTATCAAATTTTGGTAACAATAAAAATGTAAGCAATATTTAGAACAAGTCAGCTCATAAATAAAACACATTCTAACTGAATACAGACTTTTTAAGCATATTAATGGGTGTTAATCCATTCTTGATATTTCTAGTAGACTTGATATCCACACTAATCAAAGGGTGTAAACCCATTATCTATGTTGCAGACTTGACATCCACTTTTCGCACTCATCTGAGGGTCTAATCCAATTCTTGTTTTTAGTAGGCTTATAACATCCACAATAATCAAAGGGTTTAAACCCATTCTTGATATTTCTAGAAGACTTGACATCTAGAATAATTAAAGGTTGTAAACCCATTCTCGATATTTCTAGTAGCCTTGACATGCACTATAATCAAAGTAAGTAAACCCATTCTTGATATTTCTAGTAGCCTTGACATCCACTATAATCAAAGTAAGTAAACCCATTCTTGATATTTCTAGTAGACTTGACATCTACAATAATCAAAGAAAGTAAACCCATTCTTGATATTTCTAGTAGACTTGACATCGACAATAATCAAAGAAAGTAATCCCATTCTTGATATTTCTAGTAGCCTTGACATCCACTATAATCAAAGTAAGTAAACCCATTCTTGATATTTCTAGTAGACTTGACATCCACTATAATCAAAGAAAGTAAACCCATTCTTGATATTTCTAGTAGACTTGACATCCACAATAATCAAAGGGTATAAACCCATTCTTGATATTTCTAGTAGACTTGACATCCACAATAATCAAAGAAAGTAACCTCATTCTTGATATTTCTAGTAGACTTGACATCGACAATATTTAAAGTAAACCCATTCTTGATATTTCTAGTAGACTTGACATCCACAATAGTAAAAGGGTGTAAAATTGCAAGTTGAAATTTGTGAAAATGTAAGTGAAATGGAGATTTTTAAAAATATCTTTTTTAAGGTTCTATTCAATATATCTGATGTCGTTGTCAAGGGTACAATACTGGAATAAAGTGCACTTATAACAACTGAGATAGAAGAGTTGCCTACATCAGGAATAGACAAAATAACAATATACAACTAAAAGATGTGTATTTTCACTAAATGTCCAGAGGCCGAATTTAAAGAATTTGATCCGCGGTTTAAATTTAAGCCGCGGCTCAAATATGGTTGGTTCCACTAAATTTGTATTAATTTTTTCAAGATTTAAGCCAGCGGTCAATTAAAGCCGGTTTTTGGCCGATTTAAGAAGCGGCTCAAATTCATTCGGACACAGGTTCCAGTTCATAAAATAACCAGTTTGTTAGTACTTGGTAGTGTAAAAAATATTTGAACTTTTAAATTACACAAAAAGGTGAGGATCTAACTTAAACTTACAAAGTGACTACAACGATTTGCAGAAACTTATAAAAAATGTTATTTCCCATTTCTAGGTTTGATCCCAGATTTACGGCTATCTATCTATCTACAAATGAATCTAAATTCAAAGTTTTCCTGAAGTTTTTATCTCTCTTCAAAATTTCCAGGAAACTCAATCATTCATTTATAATCTGAAATACTTAAAACAACACACAAACATGTATTTACTGGGTAATTTATTCTTTTATAATCATACAATTCTTTATCAAAATAAATCTAATGCTTAGTTGACAGAAAATAGTATTTTTAAGAGTTGATTAAAAAGATTAAAATAGCAAGGAAAACAAGTATTCGAAATTTTTTCTTTCATTTTTTTCAAAAGATTTATCAAGATCATCTACTTTTTCGCAATTGGTCAGGATTTTCATCTATTTTACTAATCTAAATTCAACAGTCAACATGATCGTATTGTTTCAATTCTAACAAAATAATAGTTCAAGGTTCCAACGTCCCTTTAAGAAGCCTTTCATATTTTTTTTTTATTTTTTTCACATAAGGAGCAAGTAAATTTTTATTTCTTAATGTATTTTTATGTAATATGATTCAACAGATTTTTCACGTAAGTGCAAGGATACAACTTGAGTTTCCTTGGTCTTTTCACTGCTTTTTAGTGCAAATGATTTTCAACATAGCTGGCTACCTTTGTTAGGGAAATTTCTCGCAGACAAACAAGATTTCTCACGGCCAGAGTTTTTATGTTCTAAACCAAATTGTTATCTCTCAGAACAACCAGTTATGTGATATTTCATGTGTTTGGTTAGACCAAATATTAATTGGAAGATTTTAGACCAAATACAAATAATACAGGGGAACGTGTTTTAAGAACGTTCCTTAAACGTTTTCATTCACAAACCCTTCCTGAAATAGATAAGAGGTAAGATCGGGGAGAGGTTGCTTTTGGTTTAAAAATAAATTAGAATCTTGAAATCAATATTTGGGGGTGTAAGTGTACATTGCTAGATACATTTTGTAGTTGAGGGTTTAAGTAGATAACAACAAAACCATACAATATTTCGGTCCTGTTATCAGAACTTTTGTGTTTAGTATCCTTGAACGCTTAATCCCTCAATTACAGTTATCTTTGCAAAGTATGACCACCACGCCACTGAATATTGAGAAGAAATTTAATCAATCCGTAATCTGCATAAGATGATGATCTCGATAATTATTCCCGAGATACAGAATACAAAAGTGTTCACTTTGGGATCCTTTTCCAAAATTAATTTCCCTCTAAAATATGAATTCGAACAAAATTAATTTGTAGAAACAACTTTTATCAGTTTTGCTCAGGTTCATTTGTGTATCAGACATGCCCTCAACAAATGTGCGTCACTTTAAAACTACGTTTAATTAAAATCTGTTTTGCTTTTCTTTTAATTTTTTTCGTCACCTGAATGAGCCTCTAGCTGCCTAGCAGTCTACAATCTTTACATTGCATTCTGAAAGAAAAAACAGGTATAGAAAAACACATCTAAAAAATTATCGGTCACTTAATTATGTTCACAGAAAAATGTATCAATATTCAATATAGTATAAAGTGAAAAGTATCATAATCAGAAATAATAATAACTGATAATGATCTTTGACACAGAAAATCTTTCGACGAGGGCATGTAGGTTGAAGTAACATATTTTATAGATGTAATAATATTTATATATTTAACAATAAACTAAATGTATGTATTTTTGTTTAACGTAAGGCAGGCAGGACGGGAAATGGCGGGTGGTGTTTTAAAACTTTTCTCAGACATTGTTTTACAATAAAAATTCAAAATTGACTGATTAAAACCTGTTTTTAAGTTTAAAGATAATATTTTAACGTCCAGAAAAGATAATAGATTTACTTCACACATTCTTAAGTTTTAAATCTAATTCCGTCAAATCTAAACAAGGTGAAGCAATCAGAATTTGTGAATAGTTTTTTTTTGAAAATCATTTGAATTTATAATGGAAGTGAGCGGATTCTTCAGGTAAAAAACGGTGAACATTAACATTTTCTTCCAAATAAACATGAGAGAATAAAAATAACCATTGTACACTTTGTAATTATAATTTATCCTTTTCCCTCTTTTATGTTTCAAGGACATTCCCTTTAAACGTAACTTTTGACTGGTAGGATACAAAATTATTATTAGATGCAAGTTTACACAGTGTAAAATTCTTCTTCTATCTTTATCTCATCTTTAATCACAACAAAGTGTCCATGTTCCATTGGCTCCATTGGTTCCTCAGCATCTGCTTCAATTGGTTCCAATGATTCCTCAGCATCTGGTTCATCTGCTTCAATTGGTTCCATTGAATCCTCAGATTCTGTTATTTCTCCGAATTCCTCTTTTTCTTCTTCTTTCTCAGACGTTACACGGATCTTGCGCCATGATGCTTTAACTTTTATATCAACTTTATGTCGACTCTTCATGTGATTTCTCAGATGTATCGGTCTTGTGGCGGCGTAGTCACAGAAATCACAGGGGTATCTAACCCCATTATGTTTGCTGTCCTTGTGTCTCTGTAAATGAAAAGACAAGGTCGCAACATAATCACATTGATCGCAGGGGTATGTTATACCCATATGCTTCTGCTCAATGTGTTGTTTTAATAATGTTAGAAAGGCTGATACATAATCACATTGGTCGCATGCAAACCTGATTCCCTCGTGTTTCTTCTCTATGTGATATCGCAGTACTGAAGGCAGGTGAGCAGCAAAATCACATTTATCACAGAAAAACTTTGGTTCTTCATGCTTACGCTTCGTATGGTTGAACAATGCTGCTCTCGTGTTCGATACATGATCACACTTATCACAAGGGAACTTTACACCTGGATGGACAGTATCAACATGTTTGTTTAAAAGGCTCGGTTTGTCCGCAACAAAATCACAATGATTACATTGAAGAATCTTCGCTCCTGGGGACTCGACTTTAATGTTTAAATGCATCTTTTTAATGTGTTGTTTCAAGTTGGACGGAGTACTGCTACGGTAATCACATTTATCACAGGGATGTTTTTTCCCAAGGTGCTTGCTTTCTCGATGGTACTTCAACAGACATTGTTTGTTCACAACAAAATCACAATCTTCACAAGAGAACCTGGGGGCTTCATGTTTAAGCTTCTTGTGGCTTCTCAGAGTTGATCTGGATCCTGCGGTAAAGTTGCATTTATCACATTTTATTTTGATGCCTAGATGCTTGCTTTCAACGTGATACTTCAGTTGAGAAGGTTTATCTCCAACATAATCACACTCGTCACAGGTAAACACGGCCATAGTGATGGTTTCAGCCTAAAAAACAGATTAACTTTAAAAAAACAAGTTGGACGAGAAGTATGTGGCTATTAATCAGTAATCATTGTTTAAAAAAGCAAAAGAGGGTTTTTTAAAAATCCAAGGATACCACATTTAAAAGATGAATTGTTATGCAATATACTTTCACAGTATCTAAAAGTAAAAGAATTGATTAATACATTTAAGTAAAAAACTGTCATCAGGGAACTGAATTTTTGCCACTAACTCAAATTTGCTAACCATTCACAATTAAATTTTGAGGTTTTCAAATTAATCTTTGCAACCAGATGTTGTAAACTTCTGATATTTCAAACATAGAGCATTTGATCTAGCAGCAGTCTTAGTTGGAAATATCAATCTACACATGCATTGGGTTGCCTAGATTTAGAAAGGAGACACATAATTTATGGTAATACCTCAATTCCTTTGTCAATTTTTTACAAAAATAAAATTTACGACCTTATATATGACAAGAAAGTAAAGCACGCAATTAAGCAGAAGATAAAGGAATAATAAACATTGGACAACTATGCGGGTTTGCACAGAGGACGATGCACTTGGAAATGTTTAAACTAAAGAATGAGCAGTCGACCCTGATCAGCAATCAACCGATGAAAAACCTTCACCCAGCAAAAGTAGTGCAAACCCCAGAAATTGGCATTGATTTAAGGAAAATGACATTTAGTAACTTGAACTATTTCGTCATATGAACTATTGATATTTATACTTTTGTTTATATTAGTATTTTTTAGTTTAATTTTGCTTTCTAGTTTTCTGTTTAATTTCAACATATTTAGTTTTTCTTTTTGCATTTGATTATTTATTTGATTTATGTATGTCATAATTGTATGCAAAAAACATAATCGAAATGAAATCCTCTCTACTTTCAGTGGCCCTTGTGATGAATTCATTATTCAAACTGCTACATTTGGAAGCAAATCTGGTTGACATAAACAATTGTCGAAATATTCAATAGTTCAAGCGACAGTAGGTCGGACATTATAGCATCCTTTTTTACACATTCTAGCAGCAGAGATTTCGTTTTTCTTAAACAAGTGCAAATTAGGGTTTGCCTCATTATTTTCAGTACGGTGCATTTTTAGGCTAAAAAATGCTTTGAATCCATTCAATTTCGATCCAGGAATCGTCCTATTCTATTAAGGTCTGAATCCATAAATATTTTTCTTGGTTATTCTATTTTTCAACTAATGAAAATTGTCCGGAAATCTTTTCACTTATTACCAACTCATTATGCAACCCATAGATTGATTAAAATAAAAGATATAGGACACTAAATTTTGTCCTTTTAAGATTTAGGGGTATTTCGTTCACAATAATCCTGAGGTAGTTCCGTGTAGGCAGCGCATGCTCTCTATAATAAAACGATGCCTGCGCGGAACTCCTTTGAGCTTCGGCCTCAGGGTTATTGTGAACGAAAAACCCTTAAATCTTGAAAAGACGACATTTAGTTTTCTATCTGTTATTTTAATTAAACTATGATGAAACTCCTTGAGAGTTATATTTTTAAAGAAAACAATCTTTTTCTTATGAATTTTGGTCAATTTTCTTGGATTAGCATATTTACAGGCTGGGAACTGAATCCAAGAGCCAGACAACTGCGGAATAGGAGAACGATATTTAAGCAATTGTTTGTGTATTTCATATTGTTTTCAAGAAAATAGTTATACTAGAAGCTTGAAAATTCAACTTTTCAAGTAAAATTGTTTTGAGTACATATAACATGATAATCTTATGAGAAAAAAATTTGAAAATGAAAATTCTTAAATGAGATGAAATAATCTTGATGTATTCTTTAGCGAAGGCCGCAGACTTAAGTTAAAGAATGCATCAAGGTTATTTCATCGAGTTTAAGAATTCCATTATTACAGTTTTATCCTCATTTGATTAATATTATATCATATTTGTAAGGTTCCATGCGCACATACCCAAACAAATATACTTAAAAAAAACTCCTGGTGAAATACGATTATTTCAAGTTGGAACAATTGACATTATGAAGGGTTGCAAATGAGTTTTAATATTTCATTGATGCTCTTGTTCTGACTATCACAGTTTTTTTATTTTCCAATGTTACAATTTTAAAATGTTAGATACACTTTTCATAAGTAAAAGTTGATTCTTCATGATAAATAATTCATAAGGTATGATTGTTTCCTTAGTTTAGTTTATTTACAATTTTTTAATGCATTTCCTTGTTTTTTCAAGTGGATGCTATATTTAAATCTTCCAAAAAGAGGAGCGGGTGATGTTAATTTTTTACAGGGGGGGGGGGGTTAGGGCCCCCCCCCTTCCAATCTTCTGTCAGGATTAGGGTTAAGATTTAAATGGAAATTCCTGATCTAAGGTATTTAATTCTTCTAAAACGAAAAAGGTAAGTGAGCATTTTTTAATAAAGTTTAAGGGTAAGTTTGCATGTTTTAATAAAGTTAAAAGGTGAGTTTGCACTTTTTAATAAAGTTAAAAGGTAAGTTTGCACTTTTTAATAAAGTTAAAAGGTAAGTTTTCATGTTTACAGATAAAAGGCAAGTTTGCACTTTTTAAAAAAGTTAAAAGGTAAGTTTGCATGTTTTAATTTAAAAAAAGGTAAGTTTGCATTTATTAAGAAAGTTAAAAGGTAAGTTTGTATGTTTTAATAAAGTTAAAAGGTAAGTTTGCTTTTTTTACTAAAGTTAGTTTGTAGGTTTTAATAAAGTTAAAAGGTAAGTTTGCATTTTTTACTATAGTTAAAAGGTAAGTTTGTTGTTTTAATAAAGTTAAAAGGTAAGTTTGAATGTTTTAATTTAAAAGAAAAAGGTAAGTGAGCATGAAAAGGTAAGTTTGCATTTTTTAATAAAGTAGAAAGGTAAATTTGCATGTTATAACATGAAAGAAAAAGGTAAGCGAGCATGTTGTCAGTACAAAATAATTAAGTTCATATCAATATTGATCTATGTTGAAATGATTAATATAAGGATCGGCGTGTCAGAATGAATATTCTTCAACTAGTGTAATAATTTCCAAGCTTTAATACACGGAACGTGTAAGAATATACATTCTATCACGCTCTGACCGTGTAATAATTTCCATTCTTACATGGGCTGAGCGTTAAAGAATTAAAATTCTAATGTGGGAATAAGCATTCTTAAATACTAGGAAACCAGCCATATTGAATTTCTTCTCCTGGACCGTGTACTAATGGGAATTCTTACACGATAGGTTTACTACTCAAACCGAACAGATAGGATATAATACGTATTACTAACTGTGTTTGATACTCATTAAGACTTTAAATCCTAACTTAGCGTTTAAAAGTCATCTTTTTACTCTATAAATCTTCCTACATTGTCAGTCCTTTAAACAGAATTACCTTAATCTGGATGTCTTTCCTCGACAAATTTTAATATTCCAGGCAATTTTAGAATTTCTGAAATATGAAATATTTTAATATCAGTATTTTGTTCGAAGAAATGTTGTATATTAAGTTATAAAAAAAATATCAGGTCCTGTGTAATAAAAATACATTTGTAATTAACCAACAATCACATAACTGATAAAGTACGCAAGATGTTTATCTTCAGGTTGGGATTGCGGTAAGTTTCAAAGACAGATAACGAGGGAGGGAATCCCCGGACGTCATGAGCCTCTGCTAAGCAGACACAAGCCTCCCAGATTTGCAGGTCAGACCGAGCCTCCACTATGCAAACGAAGCCTCCGCTATGCAGACCGTGCATCCACTATGCAGTGAACGAGCCTCCACTATACAGAACAACTTTTTTTAAATCTTGGTTTTTATGTGTACCACTTTATTAGTCACAATTAGAAACTATTTATGATAATTAATAAATACTTTTCATCTTTGAGAAACCTCTCATGCCACTATGTCAAAACATTTTGCATTACACATAAAAACCGATTAAAAAAAGCTGTTCTGTATGGTTGACTGAATAGTGGAGCCTTGGTCTGCATAGTGGAGGCTCGGTCTACATATCAAATCTAGGAGGCTCGTGTCTGCATAGCGGAGGCTCATGGGGTCCGGGGGTTCCCTCCCTCAGTTAACTCAATATCTTAACGTTAACTTTAAAATTAAAGAGATAATACACATTTTTTAAAATGTTTAAAACCATTTTTTGGTCACGACCTCCAAGCTTAGACAAAAGAAAAAAGGTTCTTGCCTAAAGTTGGAATAAGTTTTTTTTTTAAAGGACTATCATCATCATTATCACAGTTGGTCTTAAGGACCATTTGATACAATTATAAATATAATTAACAAATACATAGACGGCAGAAATTACAATTTTAGTCTTGGAGATTTTAAACCTAGTTGTTTTGCTTATACATTATATTATTTGGTATTTCATTATCTCGTTCAGTCTTTGGGGTTGTCCATAGCATGGATCTCTTGTATTGTGAATATCGAGCTCAATTTTCTCTCAATTGTTTGTTAATCTGCAGAGGTCAATTGAATCTTTATTTGATATCCCGCATGGGAATCGCACACTGGAGGCATAACTAAAAGAAAGATATTAATAATTGATCCTCAAATTAAGTGCCCAGAGTAAATATCGAGATCAAACAATTATAAGAGTATCCAGCAAAAAAGTTCTCGGCGCTCTACATATTGGAGATTTTGTTCAGATTTCGTCTCAATAATATCTTTTGATGTAGATTTGTAAGACTGCTTACAGGTTCGTTGCTCAGCAAACAGTCACTTTAATTCTTGAGGTATTGATTGATTGATTAACTTATATTTCTCTATGCACATTAAAAGAATGCATCTGAAATGGAAGAAAATGGTCTCATGAGGTAGCAACTGAATATTTAAGATTCCGACCACTTCCAGATTCAGATTCCCGGATTTCTAAAACTACTCTTGAGGAAGGATTTGAACTGGTTGTCCAGATACTTGAATATAGTGCGGCATGTCTCCGCTAGGTGGAACCACAAACCTCTGAAATCAAAATTTTATTTACAATTTAAAGGTATCGTTATGAGTTTTATTTTGGAGACTCTCAAAGTAAAATAAATTTACTAAGGCGAACAAATCAGATCTTAGTAAAAAGTAGAGAGAATGCCTTAAAAGGAATTTTGAGCGTAATTTCAAGTGAATTTCCATGCAAAGAATTTCATGTTAGATTCACAAAGGTACCCTTTAAACCTTTGACAGAAACTACGTTTGTAAATACATAAAAGTTTTAACACTTGAATGGAAAAATAAATTATTTTTCAATTAATTTATAAATCTTTAGCAAATATAACTAATATTGGAATAGATTTGGTATAATGATTTGACCTTGAAACTCTGTAATTGGTTGATTATAAGAATTTGACCATGAAACTATCTAGAATTGGTTGATTATAAGAATTTGGCCTTAAAACTACCTGGAATTAGTTGAGTTTAAGGATTTGACCTTAAAATTAACTGTAATTGGTTGAGTATAAATATTTGACCTTAAAACTACCTGGAATTGGCTTAGTATTTGACGTTAAAACAACCTGGAGTTAGTTAAGATTAAGAATTTGACCTTAAAATTGACATTGCTCAATTATAAGTACCTGGAATTGGGTGAGTATAAATATTTGACTTAAAACTACCTGGAATTGGTTGGGTAAAAGAATTTGACCGGCCTGTAGAACTTGTTGACCTTGCTGATGTGTCATTTCTACACTCTAAAGCAGAACGAGAACGAATATAAACTAGTAATTATTCCCCATACATTCTCGGTAATTGTACAATGCAGATATAGAAAATGGTGTTAAAGGGACAGACCTGCTATGTAAGGTAGTTATACTGAGTATGCAGTGAATTGTGGACAAATTCTTTAGGATTCATTTGAGACATATAAAACGTTTCCACGATGTATAATTACTGAGTTTGAGCGCAAAGTCGACGTACGTTCAAAATCATGAATTTGGGTGGTCACGTATTCAAAATCGTTTATTAATTATTAAATAACGACGACGAAAAATATAGCAAAAATTCTATAGTAAACTAATTAGATGTTTAGGAACATGTTTCTCAAAAGAAATTTGTCAATAAATCGAAGTTAGAATTAATAATTTACTTTTTCATCATTAGATTGAATTTCTTATTTTCTATGAATTTGTTTGCAGATTTCTTCAAATTCTTCAAATGTCGTCTTTTTTAATAAAAAATTCCAGAATATCTGCAGAAAATCTTTGTGATAAAAGAGAGATTATAGAAACTAATTATTGAATAAAATTACTTATTTTCGATGATAAGAGTTAATTTTTATTTTCTCAACCTGTTCCTCAATTAACTAATTAGTTTACTGTAGAATTTTGTTTACATTTTTGTCGTCTTTATTTAACAATTAAAATAAAAACAATTCTGAAAACGTATCCATACAAAAATTACGATTTTAAACGTCTACTTTGGGCTCAAACTCAGGATTTACCGATCTTTAAAAAGTTTTATATGTCTAAAATGAATCCAAAAAAATTTGTCCACAACACTGCAGTGCATAGTCAGTTCAACTACCTTACAAAGCCGGTCTGTCCTTATAAAAGCCGAACCCGTCGTTCATGATTAAGAGATTATACAAAATAAAAAATAAAAATATATATGTAAGATATGTCAAAATAAGTTTACCTGGGGCGTATCTAAGAGAGCATGTCCCATGACCTGGCCAGCCTGATTGACCAGCCCAACCACCTGACGACCCAGACTACCGTCTACCATCTACAATCATAGGGATATATATTTTAAACAAGAATATTTCTACCCCCTTCCCCTGGTGGAGGGGAATTGATTGTCATCAATTTGAGGGGTAAATATGATTTTCAACCTTGTGTTATAATTTTGATCCAAAAAACTTATATTTCTTCTAATTGAAGGGGAAAAAGAAGGGGGGGGGAAGTAATTATTTTCAAGATAATATTTACTCCTGTACAGTATACAGGTTAGTGTACATTATATTTTTTTCAGTTGTCTACTCGACATAAATGATTTATTTGCGGATTCCTACAGTAAAGCAGAAACATAATATGATTGAAGGGTTGTGTATCTCGTAGATAAAAACAATACATTCTTATCAATTGTTCATCAAATAAATATTTTTAGAGTCATCAATAATAAGGTTGAAAAAACTGTTTAATTATACCTGTGGTAAGCTGACCTTAACAAGTCCTTCATTATTTTGCCCCAAGTCACCAACCTCAACCTGAGTAATAAATCGTTAATTAGTAAATACCAAATTAAATTACTGTTGTAGAAGTCTCAATAACTCAGAATGATAACATATTTTCACAAGTTTATTTATTCATATGTTACTCGTTTAACATACTAAGAATGACTAGTGTAAAATCCGAGATTGAACAAGTTTGCGAAATATCAGTGAAACTGTTTGCGCATTTATGCAAACTCAATTCTAATTTTAACATGTAGGACAAAATCATATTTTCTTATAACTAAAAGTCAGGCTTCTACACTGTCAAAGTTTTTAAATCATGTTATGCATGCACCCGGCATAAACACTTATTAATTAATCTTATTTTATTGACAACAACCACACTTCTACACTTCAACACTTCAACACTTCAACACTTCAACACTTCAACACTTCAACACTTCAACTTCTCTAGGAGGCAAAACCCGAGAAAATTGCTGGATAAGGCTGTTTTCAAAGTTTTGGGCTCTGACAGAACTTATATCAGCAGGATGAGAATGAGCATTTCGTTAAACAATCCATCAGTTATGGCTGTCCTGGAGCAGCTGTGCATATGTACATCTCCAATAGGTCCTAGAGCCATTTCCAATGTTTCCATTATATTGAAAAAAATCGGCATCCTGAAGTATATTAGCTCTTTGTCCCTCAACAAATATGCAGGGGTCTAGTATTTGTGACTTCATGATGAACAATATTAGTTAACGTATGACATGTAATAGATCAGTACTGTGTTTATTTACAAAAAACTGGTTTGAATATTTACAGAAGATGGCAAAAAAATTGTTATATCAATATTGAAGAGAAAGAAAATGATCGCATTAATATATGTTTCGTTACAACCCGAATACAGGATTAGTACATGAATATTTAAAAATATGTCTCCAATGCATAAATTGGTTTTTGGAGCTCGGACCGGATTAGACGAGATGATACCCTATCGAAATAAATATAAGAGATAACTTTTGATACAGAAAAATGAACACTCCCTTGCAGTATAAATTCTACAAGAATGGATTTTTTTTGACAACTATCCACCGTTCTTCCATTTGTTAACAACAACATCATGGTGAATTCCTTTTGTTTACAACATCATGGTGAATTCCAATTGTTTACAACAACATCATGGTGAATTCCATTTGTTTACAACAACATCATGGTTTATTCCTTTTGTTTACAACATCATGGTGAATTCCATTTGTTTACAACAACATCATGGTGAATTCCTTTTGTTTACAACATCATGGTGAATTCCATTTGTTTACAACAACATCATGGTGAATTCCATTTGTTTACAACAACATCATGGTGAATTCCTTTTGTTTACAACATCATGGTGAATTCCATTTGTTTACAACAACATCATGGTGAATTCCATTTGTTTACAACAACATCATGGTGAATTCCATTTGTTTACAACAACATCATGGTCAATTTCTGTGCCGCATATCAATCAATCAGCATTTGGGATCGCATTTCCCCTGTGGGCCTCATAAAACCTTACCCCCCGGGGTTATTTTATAATTTTTAATATTATCATTATTTTTACAAATTTTTGTAAAAATGAAATATTCTTGTAAAATATCAAACAACAATAGACCACCTATTACATACATTTACAACATACAATTCATGCTGCACAATACCGTTGAGTACAGTAGAGTTTACAAGTATACGAGACAACTACCTGTATTTGCATTCCCTCTACTTCGTTCTCCTTGGTTAGTCTTTTCTTCTTCCTATTCTCACCACGTAGCTTCTTCTCCACGTGACAGGATCGAATATGCTTGTTCAGAACACCTATATTCAATAATTAATAGGGTGGACAATGGGGATCATCTTTCATGAATTTGGAAAAAAATGAAAAGTTTGACAGTTATATAATGTATCAGAAAACAGTTAAACTATTGATCACACAACAGTTAAACAATTGATGAACAACAACAATTCAATTGGTAAGACAACAGTTAAACTATTGATCAGACAACAGTTAAACGATTGATGAACAACAACAAATCAATTGGTAAGACAACAGTTAAACTATTGATCAGACAACAGTTAAACAATTGATGAACAACAACAATTCAGTTAAACTATTGATCAGACAACAGTTAAACGATTGATGAACAACAACAAATCAATTGGTAAGACAACAGTTAAACTATTGATCAGACAACAGTTAAACAATTGATGAACAACAACAATTCATCGGGCCTAAATATACAATTTATCAGGCAACAGTAAAATAATCGAACAAGGAAAAGATAACAAATTGATAAGCCCCGATTAAATAATTGATTAGGCATCAACAATTGATCATGCAACGGTTAGACAATTGATCCGACAAAAGCTAAACAATTGATCAAACAACAGCTACACAATTAATCAGACAACAGCTAAATACTTGAACAGACAACAGTTAAATATTTGAACAGACAACAGCTAAAGAATTATTTTATTCTAAAAAATATACTTCTTGCAATGTTGTTGTTTGCAAAAACAATTTTGCTGATTTTGTTTTTTAAGCAGTCAGCACCAAATAAAAAGAAAAATGTTAAACCTTTATGCTGAAATAGCTTTCCACAAACTGGGCAGTTAACCTTCTTTCCAGTGTGCAGGACCATATGTAGAGAAAGGGAACCCTGCTTAACCTGAAAAATAATCGTTTTAAAACAAGAAAAGAAGATTTTTATGCAAAAAGGTTAAGTAAGTTCTTGAAGACATTCAAAAAAGAGCATTGAGAATGACCTCTGGTCTCAAAGGAAAGTGCTATGAAGAAAAGCTAAAAAAGGTTGAACTCTATTATCTGGCGAAAAGAAGGAAAAAAAGTTGATGCAATTCAAGTATGGAAAATATTAGCACAGTATAATCATGAAGATGAAAGACATTGGGTTGAAAGATGTTCAGAAAATTCAACAAAAGATACCAGATTGGCCTCGAATATCCTCAATCTACATAAAAGAATAAAGAAAACACTCTTTTAGTGTTAGAACTCCCAAACTTTGGAATGACATCCATTACAGTGTTAGATCTTCAAAAACTCTGAACAGTTTTAAAAGAAAAATCATGAGATGTATGGCCCAAAACATACTTAAATGTTTGTGGCCAACAAAACTCCCATGAGCATTGAGCCCCTTTACATGGCCACGCATGTGGCTCTCTTAGCGTGCACAAACCAAGTATAACCAAATATAACTAAGTATAACTAAGTTTACCCATGTATAACCAAGTATAACCAAGTATAACCAAGTATAACCAAGTATAACCAAGTATAACCAAGTATAACCAAGTTTAAAAAAGTATAACCAAGTATAACCAAGTATAACCAAGGATAACCAAATATAACCAAGTATAACCAAGTATAACCAAGTATAACCAAGTATAACCAAGTATAACCAAGTATAACCAAGTATAACCAAGTATAACCAAGTATAACCAAGTTTAAAAAAGTATATAACCAAGTATAACCAAGTATAACCAAGTATAACCAAATATAACCAAGTATAACCAAGTATAACCAAGTATAACCAAGTATAACCAGGTATAACCAAGTATAACCAAGTATAATCAATAGCTTTAAATAAAGACACTAAGGATAATGCCAACATCAACCAAACTAGATATACACAGAGTAACTTTTGAATTGAAGAGTTTTAGTTAGATTCCGAAGATAAATATAAAAGTTTTAAAGACCGTGGTGAGGGGAGAAGGACCGACAGCACTTATAAACAGACATAAAATTCACCATTTTGACCTCATATGAAACATTTAATTTTAAAGAAAGTTCTTAATTATTGCTAAACTATTTGGGTTATTAATTGAATTTTGATCAACTCAAGCGCGCAACATATCACAAACAGGNATAGACGAGTGTGACTGTACGCATACTAAACACGTTTACCTTTGCTGAAATATTTTAAACTGAAATTTTTGGGTTTTCTGACATAATTGCTAATTATGTCAGAAATCTATGTTAGATACGAACTTCTCTGCACCATAAGAAACAAATGAAATATTTTGATGTCCCATTGGAACATGAATGGAAAGTTCCGGTTTTACAAGAACTTTTAAATACAAGAATGAATAATTCGATTCGATGATTACGTAATAACTGAAATGATAAATATGTTATGTAGTGAGTAAAAATCAATATTTTCAATTTGTGCATAATTTTGCCTATTTTTTTTTCTTTTCTTTTGGAAACCTGTATTTTCAAAAAAAAATAATTAAAAAAAATTTAAACTACACCATTTATATATGTATTTATATCTTTGTGTGTGAATAAATCTTTATAATAATAATATAATATTGCAAAATTCACGCTAAATCTGTTTATAATAATAAGATGGATAAACCTGTTTGCCGCAGATGGAACAGATAACCATAGGCATGAGATGATTCTTTACATGCATATCCAGGGACTTAGACGTCAGGAACTTTTTCCCGCATTCAACCTTAACATTAAGAAATAATTTAAATAAAAAAATTGTTATCGGTACGAATAAATATTTCCGATTTAAAATGTTTTATGTGGATTAGAAAATATATGGATTTTTGAATTTTTTTATGGAAATGTGAATGTAAATAATTGTCTTAATAGTTGAGTTTACACTATATACCGTTTATATAAGTCCAGTACATTAAAGTACAGTACGGTAAAGTACAGTATAGTACATTACAGTACAGTACATTAAAGTATAGTACGATAAATTACAGTACAGTATATTACAGTACACTACGTTAAAGTACAGTGCAGTACATTACAGTATGTTAAAGTACAGTTCAGTACAGTACAGTACAGTAAAGTACAGTACAGTACGTTAAAGTACAGTACGATGTAAAGTTAATACCTCTGGACAAGTGAAGTATAGAATATCTTCTGAATGCGTGAGCATATGTTTATCTATTGATTCCTTCGCCTACAACCGATTAAATAATCAAGTAAAATCTAGATCAGAAATGAAACCGCAAATGAAACACATAAGGCTGACTGTATGGGAATTTTCAAGAATAAAGAATTGTTTCAGATTAATATTCAAACAACGAGAAGTTAAAAAATTAAAATTATTTTCATCTGAAATCGCCATTTATTATAATCAAAATAATTTTTTTCTTGAACACCACTTGAGGGAGTTAAGGTGCCCTCATGTGATTTGTGAATAAAATAGTACAATAAATTTAGAGAATCAATTATCTAAATATCTAATCTCTCCGTTAATATTTAGATAAATTCTAAAATTTATCAATAATTAAAAACGTTATCAATGTCGTCTTTGAAATCCCCATTCCCCATGTTTACTGGGACACCCTGTAAATACACAATTTTGATCGTTTGTTTGATTGTTTTCCTTATATTGAGCTCCGCACAGATGGCAAACGTGAAAATCAGGTTTTATTGATCTTGCCATCAGTTCAGAAACAATCTCCTATAAAATAATTAAATTTGTAAAAAGAACTGAAACTTTTAAAAGAACAAACATTTATATAATCTTTTGTTTTGAAAAAAAAAACATTTTTTTAGCCATAACACCCTCTGGCCACCCATGAGTGTCCACAAAAAATGTCAGCCCATTCGGTCCAGCCATTTGGCCGGCTATAGGCAACATATATATTAATGTCTTGTTTTATTAGATAGATTTTCTTTGTGTGTCTTTAGGTATATTGCCTTCCAACAATTTTAAATTATACGTTTCTTTAGTCTGCGAAAATATATTTTTCTTCCGTTTTTTAACCATTTTAAAAATGCTACAATTTTATCTTCGAAATTTTAAATTTAAATTTTTCGCGGATTTTTCTGTAAAATTTGTACATTTTTAAAATCAAGTTAATATCATAAACCTTCCCAGGGGTCAAGTTGTAGGTTAAGCCGTTTTGACGTTATTCTTTGGATACAGGAAGACAAACCCAATATAGAGATCTTGATCTCGATATAAACAGTACCTTGTTCTCCCTGGCCTGCCTGCAAGCTGGATATTTATTAAAATGAATATGGAATCCATCCAACGCATTCATTCCCCGGTTACAGGCGAAGCACTTGAACCTCGTGAAGGCAGAACAGTTCTTACGGTGCTCAAGAGAACCTTTCCTAAATGCGAGCGTTCACAAGTTTAAAAAGGTTTTACAGATGGAACTTTTTGATACAGGAAAAACCATGAACTCTGAAATAGGAAGACGACTTTTAGAATCAAGTTATAACTTTAAAAAGTCCAATGAACATGAGAAACAGCAAATGTGCAGTTAAACAAACCCATTTCACTAAATAAGTGATTTAATATGTGTCTAGTCTAGTAAATCTATTTGCTTTGTTTATGAGTTTGTAACAACATCAAATACACCTAAGTATTGCTAAAATGTCGTCTTCTTGTTAAAATGTTTTCTGGTTGTCACTGTGGTTGGTTTTCTTTTTCGTATGTATTAAAACGGTACTTTTCCTGGCATAAATAAAGTTAGAGCATCAATAAAACCGGGTTTAAGAGAGAAGCAAAAATAAGAGCCTAACACATAGTTGACCCGTGACCCCCGAATAAATGAAGAACACGCTGTCCTTGAATTAAAGATTTTTTTCTAATTTTTCAAAAAATTTAGATATTTGATCTTTTTAAAGAATGAAATGACTTAAAAATAGAATTCGTTTAAATTTTTCCTAAATCAATCAACTGCAAATCAATCTTCATTAGTAAATTTCACTTTTTCTAACACTTGTTAATAATTACACATCCCTAATTCTGGCTGGGGACTTCTTTCTTTGAATTAAATAAAATGTATCAAAAACCTCACTTTTATCATATAAAAAATGAATTCTTATCTATCTTCTGAACCTGATATTTAAAATGTAAAAATAAACATATATACAGAAAGAAGGTATGAGAATTAAAATCAGAACTATGAATAGGAAAATTAAGAAAATTAAGAAAATTAAGAAAATTAAGAAAATTAAGAAAATTAAGAAAATTAAGAAAATTAAGAAAATTAAGAAAATTAAGAAAAATACAGTACAGTACAGTACAGTACAGTACAGTACAGTACAGAAGCTGTCATGTACAAAATATTATATTTTAGAAGGAAATCGCAACAAATCACAGTTTTTGACAAAAAATTAACAATTATTGCCGCAGAAAGCGATAATGTTTACATATATTTCCAATAAAAATATGATTAATATGTTTAGGTTAGATGCCATGCCAAAAGCATCACAAGAAGGTGCATGTTTTATCCATTAATATGGTAAATATGATTCAAGAGGCGCCAACATTTTAAACAATATTTAAAAATCCAGTTCTATCTAAAGATTTTCTCGGTTATTTCACTAAAATCTTGAATTAACACAGTAAATAATTGCAGAAAAAGTGTGAATAGTGGCCCTTGCCGTGCCCTTTAAAGGGAGTGACCGGCTATGTAAGGTAATTGAACTGAGTATACAGTGTTGTCGAAAACTTCTTTAGGATTCATTTGAGACATATTAAACTTTTTAAAGATCTGTAAATCCTGAGTTTGAGCGCAAATTCGACGTTCAAAACTCCTGATTTGGGGGTGGATACGCTTTCAGAATTAGTTTTTTTAAATTATTAAATAACGACAACGAAAAATAAAGTAAAAATTATACAGTAATCTAATTAGATGGCTAGGAACATATTTTACAAAATAAATTTGTCAATAAATCAATGCTAAAATCGATTATTTTGTTTTCATTGTTATACTGAATTTCTAATTTTCTTTGAATTTATTCGCTGATTTCTTCAAATTCTTTAAATGTCGTCTTTTCAATAATAGTTATAGAAAATCTGCGAACATCTTTGTGAATGACGAGAAACTAGAATAATGAGATAATAGAAACTAATAATTGAACAAGATTACTTATTTTCGATGATATGATTAATTTTTTATTTTCTCAAAATGTTCCTAAAACTGACGTCTGTAGTTTATTGTAGAATATTTTTACATTTTATGTCGTCGTTAATTAATAATTTGAAAAAAACTAATTCTGAAAGCGTATCCACCCCCAAATCAGGAGTTTTGAACGTCGAATTTGCGCTCAAACTCAGGATTTACAGATCTTTAATAAGTGAAATATGTCTCAAATGAATCCTAAAGAAGTTTTCCACAACACTGCGTCCTCAGTTCAACTACCTTACATAGCCGGTCACTCCCTTTAAGAAACATCCTTTTTTATTTTTCTCGTATTCGCTAGAATAATCTGCATGAGCGCCGGACAGTCAAAAAAAAATATTATTAAATTTACCCAGTTGATTTTCAGGATCTTTCTGACACTTAGGAACCAATATAAAGTGATGTTTTAAAGTTCCCAAACGCCTAATAATGGTTTTTATCAGGAAATAAAAATCTTAAGGAAGACGAACAATATTATGAATGATTATCATCATGCCATCACCAATTGACAGCGGTATCCTTTAATCCTATGCATCCAAATGCATGACTGCGAATATAATCAAACATTTTTATCTTGTGCAAACGTGAATGTACACTATGCAGCAAAACATATGATTTTACTGCTTTTGTACAGGGTTACCCACAAAGGAAGAGACTGAAAAGACGACCTGAAACTCTAATATGGTGATTCCAAGGTTGAATTAAGTCTTCTGCTATAATTAAAATCGTGTATTGTCTTATCTATTGATTTAACAAAGAAAGAAACAAGTCAGGGAATCATGAATATACGGAACAGTATAAATTTCTTAAAGTCGTCTCTGAAGTCTCATCCTTTGTGGTTAACACTGTATATGAAAAAAGAAAACAGTCTCTGAATCAAAAACTAAGGCTCTCTTCTAACTAATTCGCATAAATATAGAAAGAAAAATAAAAAAATAAATTAAATATCCGATTTAAACCATTCCTAAATCCTTTCTTACAGCAGCAGCAAACGTGTTTAATATCTCGATTTGTTGCAGTACACTGTCTTTTATGTTTCCAGGAATCCCTGAAATTATTCTTATTTGAATTATAAGCTCCTTGCCGAAGTGCTCGGCGCTGCCCGTGGAATTTAAAAACACTGGAAAAAAGGTGAATTTACAGGAAGCCCATAACTTCAAACCATTAATTTCCAAGGTTGCCTGGTTATATTTTCATCTATTTATTCGATCTCGAAGTAGAAATCCTTAAAACCTCAATTAATTTCAGGCAACAAAAATGAAGGAAAACGGTCAAAAATGGCCATCAGTTGATCTAATACCCAAGTCTTGCATCATAATGTAACATGAAAAAATTATGTATGTAAATGTATGCAGTAAATGATGTAAATATGTATGTATCCTTATTTATATCTGACAATAACCAGTTATCCTATATACTCTACCAAGAGTTCTGAGAATAAACAATGAGACCTGTAAGATCCTCCACAGTCGGAGCAGGTTTTTCCTCCCGAACCCTTCCCCACCTTCCTAGCAGGCCTAGCACTGCAGTTCTCAAGATGGGGCCATCGGTTCATTTGCATCGGAGCTAAAGATTATAATGTTATCAAGCTTAATAATAAGTAGATCTGAAACCTTTATAGTAATGTAAGTAACAATTTGAAATTCATCACCTAGGGTTAAAAAGTTGAGTTCACAATGAGGACATTTTCTCTTGATACCATGCGCATGAACAGACACTGCAGCGTTTAACAATCAATCAATCAAGATACTGAAGCGTTTAACAATCAATCAATCAAAATACTGCAGCGTTGATAATCAATCAATCAATCCTTATAAAAAGCTGTTTTTGTTTGAATTGAAATAATGTTTATCAAATCACGCTAGTAGTGTTTTAATCTTCAAGTAAACAAAGCTTTCAATTGAATCCTGTAACATTTGCAATGGAGGTTTTATAACTCATTTGACATTAAAACCTTTTTGAAGTATTTTGAACTCCTCTGGTTTTAAACAATATTTCACTAATCAATAAAAAAATGTCAGCCAACAAGAAATAAAAAAATTAAGTTTTATTAAAACAAGGATTTTGATTTTAAAGTTCTAGAAACATAATGTGTGGGATAAATGTAAATGAATAAGCTAAGTCTCTTTTTCGAAAGGATTAGGAAACTATGCTGAATGTTTTCCTAAATGTTTGAGTAGATCATGTTTAGTCTGATTAGGAACACCGCACTTGTAGCAGATATTGCTCACATTCTGACATTTGTCCTAAAATTAGATATTGGTCATATTTTAAAACTTGCCTTAATCCTAAAATTAGATATGGCTCATATTCTAACACTTGCCTTAAGATTAGATATTGCTCATATTCTTGCACTTATCCTAAAAATAGATATTGCTCATGCTCTTACACTTATCCTAAAATTAGATATTGCTCATGGTCTTACACTTGTCCTAAAATTATATATTGCTCAAATTCTTACACTTATCTTAAAATTAGATATTGCTCAATGCTCATATTCTTACACTTGTCCTAAATTTATATATTGCTTATATTCTTACACTTATTCTAAAATTAGATATTGCTCATATTCTTACACTTATCCTAAAATTAAATATTGCATTTTGGGATATTAAAGAATTGGTTGGGAGATATGTTTTTGGGATATTAAAGAATTGGTTGGGAGATATGTTTTTGATGGATTTCACAATATTCCTACTAAGCAAAGGTAACAATTTAAAACAAATATTGCAGGTAAGATTTTTAGGATAATTTGTTGAAAATATATTATGCCTCCGCTCTGGGAGTTTTTAAAAGAAAAAAATCATTTTAAAGAAAAAATTGAGTATTGGGTCTGAGGGTCTGACCAGCTGAGGTTAAAATGCGCAATAAAATAACTGTGAACAGTACAAAATATAATCATGTTAGAACTTAGAAACCGGTTTTCTCCCTGAATAAGATGGCGGACACCATGAAAGCCTTGAGAACGACAAGAATGACAGCTCAGAAAACTCTGAACAACAGAATCAAGGGTATCCTCGCCGGAAACTGGAATATCTCCGACCAACTCGACCTGAAAATAATAATCATATTTAATATAAATATGAACTAAAAAGCACATTTTATCGTTTTTAATGATCAAATTCTACTAAATAATATCCGGCAATTATACTAAATAAAGGATTTTTTACAATTACCTCTGCAAATAGAGAGTTCTCAGCACTTCTATCTTTTGGAGGTCTTCCTGGTCCTCTTTTAAGGACCTGAGTCCGCGAAGAAACTTTAATATTTTTTTCCTGAAAATTTATGAAAAATTTAAATCAGAATACTAGTTGAAAAGGGTATTTATTAATCTTTTATAAAAATATTTGATTTATATTTTTTGAAACTTACAGATTTTGAAAATTCTTCGTCAGAGTAGTCATCCATCGATTCCTCGCTAAAATATTTGGATTTAATTTTAATTTTTGAGACTTGGAGACTTTCTTTTAAATTGAAAAACATGGGATGAATTTTCTTTTAAAATCATACCCCAANCAGAGCCCGCGATTTAAAAGCTACGACTCGAGTCTTTCTTCCTTAGACCCAAGTTTAAGGCTTAATTTTAGACACAACTTATGAATCATCTGACATCAGCGTGTGTCACGTGATCGACAGCTGAAAATATTCCAAATCTTGGATGGTTTTGGCGAAGAATTATTCTGAATGTTGAGTCTTTTCTAATTGAATCCCTCAAATCCGCCAAATTCAATATTAAACCTGTTAAATAAACAAAACTGTGTGGTGCAACGGAAATCCTTAAATTCTTCTCTTAGACCTGAGTCTTATTTACCAAATTATCTAAATCGCGGGATCTGGAAAAATAAAGGATTTTTGGTGGAAAGTAAATCTTTGAGCAGAATAAGATATGGAGAGAAAATGTTAACTGATGTTCAATTTTACAATTTTCTTCCCCAAATATTTTTACCATATTTCAAAATAAAAACCCCTGTAGGCAAATCAAATTTTCACCTGAAATTGTCATCAATAAAACTATCTTTGTCATAATCATCCTTAGGCACTTTCTCTGGAGATATATTAAGTTGTCCACTAGAAGCGCTAGTAGCAGAGTATCCCGGGGCAAATGGATCTTCGATTTTCACTTCCGGTCCACGTGGTTCCACGTGCGTCGCTGGCAATGACAGCTTGAAATCTTCAGGGGAGAGAAACAGAGTGGAATCCAGAAGGGTTATCAATTCTTTCAACTCTTCTAGGATATTAATTTCAATTTAGAATGAAAAATGATTTAGAGAGATGTTTAAAAATAAAGATCTCATGATTTTATTGTTAAATGCCCTTTAGGAACTTGTGAAATAATTTCCAAATGTTTCGAGAGAAATTTTCAAAATATATATCAACCATCAAAAATCTAAACTTAAAAATATGTAACGCTTAAAACTTGGCAAATAAAAAAATGTAAGCAATAAAACATTTACAAAAATTGACATCCCTGTTATAAATACCTTGAAGAACTGGCGTATGTCTAGATATAGTGAGCTGGGAACTAAACTGTAGAAGATCTAGAAACTGTTGAACATGAACACCAGGGAGCAGGATATAATCTACACTATCCTAGAGTTAAAAAGTCACATGTTGACGCAAGGAAACAGATTATTATCAATACCATAATAATATGAATTTATTTAAGGATCTGTCAACTGTCGACGTAATTTCAAATGACCCCCCCCCCCCCACATTGATAGAGTTGCCTGCCCGATCCACCACGAAACACTTTAAACTTTCATCTGATCAACATTGAAAAAGAAATCGTCGTTTTTCCATCCGAATTTTTTTCTGACCGAAAACGAGAAAATTGATTTGTGACTCGAGCATGCCTCATTCTTTCAGAAATGTTACCTGAATTGCGTGTTTGAGAGTTCTAGAGATAACTGCCAGAAATCCTCTATTTATCTCCAACTCTCCATCCTAGTTTTAAAGGAAAGCATCATGATATAATGAATTTTGGGGGGGAATCGAAGAAAACATTATTCTCAGTTATTAGGACAAAATTTTAAAAAAAATTGTTTCAATAAGTTTCAAATGACCCTCCCCCCCCCTCTTTATTTTGATTTCATCTCACATTCTTTGACGGTCAGGGCTACACATTTTGTTGAAGAATCGTTCCCCTGTCCACACATTTCAAAAATTATATCTTCCTCCACTTGTCATGGCTTTAACCTCAATTCCCCAAAATATATAATAAATAAAGCAGCCTGTTCATGAGTAAAGGGACACACCTGGAATCTAAGAGTGATATCTGAGTAAGTTTTGGATACAGCAGAGTTCCAGAACTCCATGTGTTCTGTATACTGGGATCCAGAGGATATGTTCAGCAGACGATCCCCGGCAACCTGGAGTAAACAGTTTAAAGATTTCTTAAACAAAATTTATTATTTGGAAGATATAAAGCGTTAAAGATCAATCAATCAATCAATCAATCAACAGTTATAAAAGATATAAATCAATCAATAAATCTATCAACATTCAAACCAAAATTACCGATCAATAAATTAATCGACAGTTAAACCAAAGATATCAATTAATTAATCTACAGTTAAACCAAAGATATCAATCAATCAGTTAAACCAAAGATATCAATCAATCAATCCATAGTTAAACCAAAGATATCAATCGATCATTTAATCTGCAGTCAAACCAAAGATATCAATCTATCAATTAATCTACAGTTAAAGCAAAGAAATCAATCGATCAATTAATCTACAGTTAAACCAAAAATATCAATCGACAAATCTACAATTAAACCAAAGATATCAATCGATCAATTAATCTACAGTTAAACCAAAGATTTCAATCAATCAATCTACAGTTAAACCAAAGATATCAATCGATCAATTAATCTACAGTTAAACCAAAGATATCAATTAATCAATCTACAGTTAAACCAAAGATATCAATCAATCAATCTACAGTTAAACCAAAGATATCAATCAATCAGTCTACAGTTAAACCAACGATATTAATCAATCAATCTAGAGTTAAACCAAAGATATCAATCAATCAATCTACAGTTTAATCAAAGCTATCAATCAATCAATCAACAGTTAAACCAAAGATACCAATCAATCAATAGTTAAACCAAAGATATCAATATATCAATCAATCTACAGTGAACCAAAGATATTAATTAACTAATCAATGTCTAAACCAATCAATCAATAAATCTACAGTTCAGCCTAAGATATCCATTCATCCATCAACCAATCAATAAATCAGATATAACCCCAAAACTATTCTGCCTGCACCTGATTTAGTTGAAGAATGCTGGGATTATTTATCTGCATGTTTACACACTGGAGGTCTCCACTACTAACCAATGATACATTTGGAGGCCCTGAATTTTTAGAAATCTCAAAATATATAAAGATTTTTAGAAATTAAAATCAAATGTTTCAATCTGAATTAAGAAGCGGTCGGTTTCAGAGATTTATTATAAAACTTTTGGGATAAAAAAGTTCTTAGAAGATATAAAAAAGTGTAGAAAAATCCATCACATGCAGTCAATAAATCTTGAGAAGAGAATATTTTAATAAGAATAAGAATATTTTAATGGAGTTTGTAAAAACTCTATCATGCGACATCCGTAACTCCAGAGGAAAGCAATCATTAATTTTCCTCTTGGATTTTCACTTTGTATGAACATCCTCTTCCCTGCATTTCAACACAGTTTTTGTGAATCTTTAAGATCTTTAAGATAGATAACATCTATAGACAATGAAAACGAATGAAAATCAATGAACAGATGAACTAAATAAATTTAAGTTTTCGGATGTATTTTTATCTTGAAAAATGTTTTTTTTACACGCACTATATAAATAGTGTTTAAGAAAAATTTTAATTTTTATCTCTCACTGAATAAAAAGTTTTTGCAGTTTTGGGGGGTGAACTTTGTAGTTAAACATAATAAAATTAGAAAAGGAAAATTTATTTTTCATCATTTATTTTCATCCCCAAATATTGAAAAATGTGTTTCAGGGTAGCACCACGCAAGGGACAGGGGGGAAGAGATGATCTTTGGTGCTTAGTTTAAAAAGGCTTTTTTAACCCCTCACGATTAAGAATTGTTTCTTTGAGTTTGAGCATTTAGATTGTTTATCCCTTGCTGATGCACCGAAAAAGAATATAACTGAATTTTTATTATGGATACGATGTATTCTACCTTCCATATCTAAGCCATGATGACGAGTAATATTCTCTTCTCTCCGAGTTTCTTCTCTATGGCATGTCTCCCCGCTGGTATTTCCAACGGACAACTGATTATTTGTCATTTCAAACCTTGATTCTAATTGTTGTCTTTGATCCTCCATGTTTAATATCAACATTTCCTTGCTACCTGATTCAAAAACTCATGTAACTAGACATAATAAGGCCCAAAACATAATTGGCTAAAAAGTACTTTAATTTTATATTCATTGCATCTTCATCAATTAATAAATGGAACAAAGTTCTGATTCTGAAGGTTACTTTTGATATTAATTGATTCCAAAGTATAAGTTTCGTTAATATTTAAAACAATGAGTTCGAATTCCTTCGTCCAATGGGAATAGTGCCCGGGCAAATTCATCATTTCTCTCATCTTCCACAAGCCTTTTTTCTTCAGAAAGCCTGTTTTGTCTATTTTCATCTCCACCAAATTCATTTTGTTCCTCATTTAAAATATATTCGTCCGCTATTGATGCCATTGTATTTCTGAAAAATATTAATTCTTAATTTTATTTGTTTTATTTTGGCTACGGCCACGTCTTACATTTGAGATCCATGTACAAAATTGGGGGTCTGTCCTAGAGAACGATTTTTGGACCCCCCCCCAAAATTTACCAAAATATTTAGAATAATCTGAAGAGTAATTGCAGTTACGACCATGAAGACAATTTTTATGATGTTTTTGGATTATTTGACAAAATTGTTGAGAGGGGCGGGAAATTAAGCATATAAATAACGAATGATTTTTTATTTTGATTGCCCAATGCCCACGGTGAACAGGAATTTCTATAATTTGCAGCATTCTCAACTATGAACTAAGTCAGTTGCACGCATAAATATTAAAGGTAAGCCTAGTGTACACTTCATGGAAAATTTAGCTTCTACTCTTTTCCGGGGTTCCAAGGAAATATAAATCACGAAGTATAATAGGTAAAAAAATAAATGTGTGTAAGCATTATTTTCAATCAAACAATATTGACGTTATTGTGAATCTTAAATCCTTAAAGCAACGGTTATAATAATTTTGATATTCTAATAAATAAATAAAAATTCCTCCGACACCCGAAGTAAACGTATTGGAAATTTTGCTTACAGCTTCTTTCCTATTCCTTTATTACTTCCAGGGGCATTCGCACTAGCCCATATATAAATTTAAAAAAACAAAGAGTTTTTAAAAAAAAATTATTTAGACTTCAGTAAATTCCATACTGCTTTAATGATTTTAATGTTTTATAATTTTATTGTAACATGCAGAAATACTAATAACCATGGAACTAAATTTATCTAGAAAGAACTTTTATAAATCAAGTTATTATTTAAACAGATACAGTTAGCATATAAACTTGGGTTTCCAATCGGAATTCCATTGCTCAATTGTTCTCGAATTGCACAGAATTGCGCGGAATTTATCAGGGATCGCAATTATGCACGCAAGTAAAGTTAATCTACTTTAAACGTTGGAAATCTACATGAAACAATTGTTTTCTATCAAATACATTTAATAAGTAAATATAGTCTTTATGTCGTACTTTTATAATTCATGCAATATACATGTTTTCTGCGTTACTGTACAAATATAAATAATTTAGTATTTATGCATTATCCCACTAACATGACAACTTAACGCCAGATTTGACTGACCGCTGTCGTAATGTGACAGCGAGGGGTTTACTTTACCGCTGTAGTATATCACCATGTCCCCACTGTCGTACAGCTATCGCCAAGGCTGACCTCAAATAAGGTGATCGGAGCTCAGCCCAACTCCAGCGAAGCGCGTCGACATAGGCGGTATAGCTGCCAGCAGTCTTTATGTTAGCTGGGTATAATTGGATTATTTTTATCATGAATCAGGACTAAATCTTTAAATGTAATTTTAAAGTTAATTGTCCAATTCTAGCTTGAGGATTACAAACATATTTTTAAGAAAATTGGTAGCTTTTGTTGAAGTATAAAGCTTGATGAAAGACATAAACAATTTAATCATAATTCTTTAATCTTCATCTCAAACATTCATTACATTTCTTGTAACTACAGGGTGTCCAACGAAACTTGACCATAGAAACTGTTGGCTGAAGGTCGTCTTAGATCTTAGATCATGTTTGATTCATTGTTTCAATTGTCACAACATTTTCCTGGTCCTGACAAAATGTAGTCTGCCTTTTTTGCAATTTTGCAAATTTGCAAAAATTGATTTTTTTTCTCCAAAAATCCAGTTATTTAGTAAAAATGTTTGCAAAAAAATGTCCAAAAAAACGATTCTTTATGTCATGGGCTTTCCTAAAAGTTAAAAGTTATCAAAATCTGACAACTGTAAGTGGGGCAAAACAAAGATTTAGTTTATTACAGGAAACAATAGTCATTCAGACAGTCAATTATAGGTATAAAAGCCTGATTTAAGATCTAAAGGGAGGGCTATGGTTAGTAAGGAAAAGTCAGAAAATTTCAACAGCCTCAGACCAACACTTTTACTACGGCAGGAGTAGGGTTAGTGACCTAAATTTGAATAATTGAATGTCTGTTTCTGGTTCAAATAAAGATTAAATATCTGTTTAATTTTCCATTTTTAGGAAAAAGGGGGTGGATAATACTAAAGAAAAGAAACAACATTAAAAAAAGGGGGGTACAGGGTACACCCCAACCTGATTATACTCAGGGGGGGTGGTAACGGACTGCAGCCACCCCCATAACCGCCTTATTATGATTTAGTAAACAAGAAATGGTGAAAAAGATTAATTTTCTCAAATCAAAACATCACCCCCTCCCCTTTCCCATGTAAAACTACACTGTGATTGGACGTCTTGACCATAAATTACTGGATATATACCATTTAAACCAGCTTTTTTTTAAAGTAGCTTATCTTGATATTCCAAGAATTAAAAATAATTTTTTATTTGCTGAACAAACCCATCTTTTTTTAAAGATAACGAGTTTAGTTAAAGAGTAAACCTGATAATGTTTATACTTTATTTATTAATTCTGGTGATAAGAACTTATTATTATTATTCATTGCTATGATTATTGTTTACTTTTAACTAAACAGTATTGTATGATTATTATTTTTATTTTTATTATCCATTATTATATTACAGGGTAAATCTGGCACTAACACTTCTAAAAAACGTATAATTACATTATATATACTTTACCTTCTTAATCCATTTAAGAGTTATAAAAGGCCACTTTCCTGCTTTTTATTAACTGCCAATCTTTTTGATTTGATCAGGGGGCGGAAATTTCATGTGTGTGTGTCTGTAACAAAAATAGTGTGTGTCTGTGATAAGGAACCGAATAGTTGTACTGTCGGTGTATACAGTTTAGAAGAATCTTGGTATTTGTACTTGTACAGTCTAAGAGAGTACATTTGTTTATTGTTAATTGTTTACTTTAATTTATTATTTATATATTTAAGTCAATACTCTATACAATAAGCGAAAGTTTCATACAAAGAAAAGAATATAATCTGATTCAAGTTTATAATTATCTACTCGTTATTCAAGCTTGATTTTATAATTGACGATATTGTTCTGATTTTTCCATGACTGTAGTCATGTGTGTGTTTCTGTACCAAGAAATTTTCGTTCAATTTCTTTCGAGAAAATTTCGTTCAGCCAATAAAAATGTGAACGAAAACAAAAATTTTTTTCGTGAAATTCATTAAAATTGTCGACCTTTAGTTCAAAATCTCATTTTTTCGCAAAAATACAATCTTCTTGATGCGAAATGGAAAAATTTTGATTTTATTGAACGAAAATTTCGTCGAAAATACATCGAAATTTGCGAAAATTTTGGACGAAAATGAACGAATTTTGTTAGTACATTTTTGCAAATTTCGTTCAAAGAAACTTTCGATGGAAACCCTGAGTGTGCGTCTGTAATAAGGAACCTGTTTGCAAAGCAGTACGACTGGTTTCTCTTGCCAGACTAGTGCCTTTTCCATTCCTTTTATTCTTGTTCCCTAGATTTGACCCACTATACAGTATATTATTGCATTATTTTCATGTTTCATCCATTTAGATTTAATAAATCATAATTTAGTTTTTTTTAGTATAACCAATAATTATTATTATTTATTTATTTCATATTATTACTTTTATGTGTTGTTCAGGCAAATACAGAAGCGTCTTCATCCTGCGTTAAACAGGATTGTGAGTGTAAAGATTTTATCAGGTACCTATCTGACCCATACATCACTTTCAAGCACTACCTACCTGACTACACATCTCACCTTCCTATCTGATACTTACCTCACTTTTGACCACTACTTCTTTACATACCTTACTACCTGACTACCTATACCTGTAAAACAATAGGCGGGCGTCGGTGTTTAACAGACTAAGAGGCCGGTTGGTTAATTGGCTAATTCGTTCGTTGGTCAATAAGTTCTTTGATCAATAGGTTCGGTGGTCAGACACAGTAGTCTCCAATAAAAAGTTTCGCTAAAAAATGCAAAAACCTTTGGTCGCATTTTGCAATCTTTTTCGGAAAATTTCGCATTTTTTCGCGGAAATAAATGAAGCGAAATGCAAAAATGTTTATATTTTGTGTTGATCCATCAATTGGGCTCGCGGATAAATACCTCTTAGAGTCTTGAGTCTTGTTTTATCAAAATTTAGTCTTTTTTTGATGAATTTTCGCAACTTTTTCGCTAAACTTTTGCATTTGTATTTAAAAGTTAAATATTTTTCGCGAAATTTTCGTTTTTTTTTTCATAATTTCCATTTTTTCGCGAAATTTTCGTAATATTTTTTTGCGAAATTTTTGGCATTATTTTTCGCGAAATTTTATAGCAAAATTTTCGCATTTTCTATTCTGCGAAAATTTTCGCATTTTTCAAGAGCAAACAAAATGCGAAAATGAAGCGAAATAATCGCGAAATTTTTTTTTCGCGAAATTTTTATGCAAAATTCTGTATTAGATGACACTCTCTTAAAGTAACAAATTTTCTTTTCACCGTCTTTATGGTATATTTTTATTTAGTAATGGTTGTGAAAACCCACTTTCAACCTCTGAGGTGCATGCAGACTCCATACCGACTTGTTTGACAAACTGTAAGGTAAACTAATACATGTGGACTCCATGCAGACTTGTTTGACAAACTGTAAGGTAAACTAATACATGTGGACTCCATACAGACTTGTTTGACAAACTGTAAGGTAAAATAGTACATGTGGACTCCATGCAGACTTGTTTGACAAACTGTAAGGTAAACTAGTACATTTGGACTCCATACAGACTTGTTTGACAAACTGTAAGGTAAACTAGTACATGTGGACTCCATGCAGACTTGTTTGACAAGCTGTAAGGTAAACTAGTACATGTGGATTCCATACAGACTTAAGTTTGACAAACTGTAAGGTAAAATAGTACATGTGGACTCCATGCAGACTTGTTTGACAAACTGTAAGTTAAACTAGTACATGTTGACTCCATGCAGACTTGTTTGACAAACTGTAAGGTAAACTAGTACATGTTGGACTGCATGCAGACTTGTTTAAGCAACTGTAAGGTAAACTTGTACATGTGGACTCCATGCAGACTTGTTTGACAACCTGTAAGGTAAACTAGTACATGTGGACTCCATGCAGACTTGTTTGACAAACTGTAAGGTAAACTAGTACATGTGGACTCCATACAGACTTGTTATACAAACTGTAAGGTAAACTAGTTCATGTGGACTCCATGCAGACTTGTTTGACAAACTGTAAGGTAAACTAGTACATGTGGACTTCATGCAGACTTGTTTTACAAACTGTGAGGTAAACTAGTACATGTGGACTCCATACAGACTTGTTATACAAACTGTAAGGTAAACTAGTTCATGTGGACTCCATGCAGACTTGTTTAAGCAACTGTAAGGTAAACTAGTACATGTCGACTCCATGCAGACTTGTTTAGGCAACTGTAAGGTAAACTAGTACATGTGGACTCCATGCAGATATGTTTAGCCAACTGTAAGGTTAACTAGTACATGTTAACTCCATACAGACTTGTTTAAGCAACTGTAAGGTAAACTAGTACATGTGGACTCCATGCAGACTTGTTTAGGCAACTGTAAGGAAAACTAATAGATGTGGGACTGCATGCAGAAATGTTTAACCATATGTAAGGTAAACTAGTACATGTGGACTCCATGCAGACTTGTTTAACAAACCAAAAGGTAAATTTGTAAATGTAGACTCAATGTAGACTTGTTTAACAAACCAAAAGTTAAAATGGTAAATGTGGACTCCATGCAGACTTGTTTAACAAACCAAAAGGTAAAATGGTAAATGTGGACTCCATGCAGACTTGTTTAACAAACCAAAAGGTAAAATGGTAAATGTGGACTCCATGCAGACTTGTTTAACAAACCAAAAGGTAAATTGGTAAATATGCAGACTCCTCTAACCATTTTTAAGGTAAATTGGTAACTGTATACTTAATCCAGTTAAGAATTCAGACAGATTTATATCCAAAATATAATTTTTATAATTCTGCCCTGAAAACTCAAGTCTAATATTATATAAAGAAGACCATATTAGACTGGTTTTAGGTATAACTGAGTGTAGCTTAAGCCTAATTCTCTGCTTGGCATTTTTCCAGGCTTAAATCCGGTTTTAGAATTCAAGCTCATTGGTTTATTGTTAAACCTATTTTTTAGATTTTCTCCAGCATAAACCTGTGTGAGTTTGCTCTGTTCCAAGAACCAACTCAGATTCATGAAAACTGTTTAGCAATAGGAAGGAAAATATGAAATACAAACAATTCAACAACAAATTTTAAAGGGACTATAAGCGAAATTCTAAGTGACCCTTCTTACAAAGGAATGAAGTACCCGATTCACAATTATCAGAATTAAATTTAAATCCTAAATAAATGACAAAAATGTTTCAAGGGTACCGTTGTGAAACGGTTATTGCAATTTTTGCCTTGAGGGTCACTTAAAAGTTAAAATTACGCTGAAAGTCCCTTAAAATACTTTATTTCATTAATAATGATGTTGCTAGTTATACTTTCCTACTTTCCAAAAGTTTATGAAAGATAAGATTAAGAATCAATTTGTTCAGAAATTTCAAAAAAGTTCCATCTAATTTCTAAAGAAGTTTTGACAATTATGCTACAAATTTGAACTTTCTTATCCCAATATCTTTGCAGCCTGGTGATGAAAACCTTTGATATTTTGAACAGCAACTAATTGATCATAAAAAATTCCTAGTTATAACAATTAAATGTACGTATATAATCATGTTGCAAAGATATATAAAGGTTATGTTCAGTTCCTTCCTTTACTTTATTTTCCAAAGATGAGGATGTCGACATTTTTCTCAATACGTAAGATTATGAAATTAAAAAAAATATATATTTCTTAATGAGATTTTAGATTTGCAATACGTCAAAACATTGGATTGAACGAAAACATAGATCTAAGCATGTAATAAGCAATTTTTCATTTTACTCGAAATTGAAAAATAACAAACATAAATTTTTTCTTTAGGAAATTTTTTTTTATTTCAGCTTTTTTTTTGTTTGGGCGTAAGCATATGACTTGTAAATCTTTTAATAGTTTTTTTTTTCTGGAAGATGATTTATAATAAAATGCTGCACTGAACAGCTACTAAAAAAGGATCCTCTTTATGGCTTACATCTTTTTAAATAACCCTGTACCTTTTACATATAAACATTTATGCTCTATGTAGATTTATAAAAGAAACCATAAAAGAACTGTTCTATGTAGATTTATAAAAGAAACCACAAAAGAACTGTTCTATGTAGATTTGTAAAAGTAACAACAAAAGAACTGCTCTATGTAGATTTATAAAATAAACCAACTGTTCTATGTAGATTTATAAAAGAAACCACAAAATAACTGTTCTATGTAGATTTATAAAAGAAACCACAAAAGAACTGTTCTATGTAGATTTGTAAAAGTAACAACAAAAGAACTGCTCTATGTAGATTTATAAAATAAACCACAAAAGAACTGTTCTATGTAGATTTATAAAAGAAACCGCAAAAGAACTGTTCTATGTAGATTTATAAAAGAAACCATAAAAGAACTGTTCTATGTGGATTCATAAAAGAAACCATAAAAGAACTGTTCTATGTAGATTTATAAAAGTAACAACAAAAGAACTGTTTTATGTAGATTTATAAAAGAAACCACAAAAGAACTGTTCTATGTAGATTTATAAAAGAATTGGGTTTTTGTTTCACAAATTCATATTTTCCAATCTCTACATCTTTGCAACATAATGGTATGGATATTTTAAATTCTTCAAATTTAGATTATTTGACGTATCAGAATTTATAGTTTGAAATATCAAAGCTCTACAACATTGAATTGCAAAGATATCAGGATAAAAAAAAGAAATTCTTTCCTATGACTTTACCTTCACAGGTCTAAATCTCAAATAAGTTATTTTATTAATCATTTTCATTAATTTGTTTAATTAGTTAATTTAGTTTATTATCAAAAATTGATTAAATTGTTTAGATGTCAAAACCACGGTCAACCTCTTTATGATTCAGAAGGAAATGAATTAATGGAGGTATACATTGAACACATATTTATGGTATTGTTACATCTTCTATACGCTACATCCCCCATACTGAACTTCTGACCTACTAACTTTCCGACCTACTGCATTATCGAACCTACGCCAGCTGTTTATTTTTGTATTATTTGAGGGTTAGGTTTATTTTTGTATTATTTGAGGGTTAGGCTAGGTTAAGACAATTTCTGGGCCGAGCGCTGCAATGAGTACAGGCTAGGGGGCCGGGCGCTGAGGCCACAAGTCCATATAGCAGCTGTAAAACCAGGTGCTAGTAGGTCTGATGTGTAGTATTGCGGATTTGGCGTAGGTCAGAAGTGGAGTATAGCGGATTTTCGTAGGTCGAAAAATACACCACCACATTTGGAAATCATTTTCAGACAGTGAGAGGTTTCGTGATTGTATACATTTTTCCTTTAAGAGACTGTATGATAGTTGAGCTGAGAATGCAATCGACTTAAGTATGAGAAATATTTTAGGATTCATTAGAGACCTATCAGACGTTTTACCATGCATATTTGTTCAGAAAGAGCACAAAATCAATCTTTTATCCTCATAGATAGTCCATTTTGGAGGAATTATTTTCAGAATCGGTTTTTTAAAATTATTAATGACGAACATGAAAAAATTATGCAAAAGTTCTAATTATAAGCTTATTTTTTAGGATTGTGATCTGTGTGAAAATTGTAAAAATTGTAAACCTTGTGGAGTTCCACTTTCTCATCAAGGTAGAACATAAGTGTTATATCATATATGTCTTTTTATCATCAAGATAAAATATTTTCGATTGGTTTTTGTCTATTTCTCATCAAGGTAGAACATATTTAGAGTGTTACATGTCTTTTTATCATCAAGATAATATATTTTTGATTGGTTTGTGTTTATTTCTCATCAAGGTAGAACATATTTAGCGTATTATGTGTCTTTTTATCATCAAGATAAAATATGTTTGATTGGTTTGTGTCTATTTCTCATCAAGGTTAAACATATTTAGAGTATTATGTGTCTTTTTATCATCAAGATAAAATATTTTTGATTGGTTTGTGTTAGGGTTTCCACGAAATGGCTAAATCTTTTGCGCAAAATTTGCGCTATTTTCGCGCAAATTTTTTTGTTGCGAACTTTTGCGCTATTTTTGCGCATGAAACGCAATGAGTTTTGCGCGGTTTTGCGCTATTTTTTTGCGCAATTTGCGCAAAACCGGAAATATTTTTTGCGAAAGTTGCGCATGAAACGAAATTTTAGTTTTGCGCATTTTTTTTGAGCAAAACCGCAAGTTTTACGCAAAATGTAACTTTTTAGGCAAATTGTCAAAAATTGATATTCTAAGCCTAGAATTAAACAACTGAAGATTTATTCCATACATAAAAAAATATTAAGATACGAGTATGATAACGATTATACTACTCTCAATTGGTTGCTTCCAGTAACAAAAAGTTTAAATTAAGGGACCAAAATTAATAAAATAGAAATTAGAGAGTGTGAAACTTGGTAATATTTTAATCCTATTAAATAATTTCAAGTGACCCTTAAAAGCTTTGCCTAAACAAGTATGAATTATATTCTTAAATTTTTTTAATCAAATTTCTGAAATCTTTTTTATCTCATATAAAATAATGCAAGAGAGTAACCAATGCCTGAAGAATCCACTTTTAGGAAATATGCATGTCCAAAACTAATTGTCGAGACTTTTACTGGACAATCTGTTTCGGATTTTGGTACGAAATTGCGGAATTGCGCAAAACTTGAGTTTCGCAAAAGCGGAATAGGGCAATTTTGCGCGAAATGACTTTTGCGAATGATTGCGCAAATTGTTGTTTTTTTTCGCGTAAAACTGATGCGCAAAGAAAGAAAAATTTTGCGTTTCGTTCCGCAAATATTGCGCAAAAGTTTTGGGAATGGAAACCCTAGTTTGTGTCTATTTCTCATCAAGGTAGAACATATTTAGAGTAATATGTGTCTTTTTATCATCAAAATAAAATATTTTGATTGGTTTGTGTCTTTTTCTCATCAAGGTAGAACATATTTAGAGTGTTATGTGTCTTGTATTTAAGTACTTAGGAAAACTTCAGTTTTACTGTTATAATTATGTAATGTAATGCATACTTATGAAAATGACTTTATTCCTATTACAGATGGAGGGATATTAAGAAAATATAACACTAGTGAATATATTCCTCTTGTACTTGGTGAAGACCGTGTAAAATGGAACACTAGTGAATATATTCCTCTTGTACTTGGTGGAGACTGTATAAAATGGAACACTATAGTGACTATATATTCCTATATTGTAGTTGGTATAGACTGTATAAAATAGAACACTACAGACTATATTTCTATGTAGTTGGTGTAGACTGTATAAAATGGAACACTACAGACTTTATTTCTATTGTAGTTGGTGTAGACTGTATAAAATGGAACACTAGTGAATTTATATTTCTATGTAGTTGGTGTAGACTGTATAAAATGGAACACTACAGACTTTATTTCTATTGTAGTTGGTGTAGACTGTATAAAATGGAACACTAGTGAATTTATTTCTAAGTAGTTGGTGTAGACTGTATAAAATAGAACACTAAAGACTTTATTTCTATTGTAGCATGGTGTAAACTGTATAAAATGGAACACTACAGACTATATTCCTATTGAAGTTGGTGTAGACTGTATAAAATGGAACACTAGTGAATTTATTTCTATTGTAGTTGGTGAAGACTGTATAAAATATAACACTACAGACTTTTTCTATTGTAGTTTGTGTAGACTGTATAAAATGGAACACTAGTGAATTTTTTATTGTAGTTGGTCTAGGCTGTATAAAATGGAACACTAGTGAATATATTACTCTTGTACTTGGTGAAGACTGTGTAAAATGGAACATTATAGTGACTATATATTCCTATATTGTAGTTGGTATAGACTGTATAAAATGGAACACTACAGACTATATTTCTATTGTAGTTGGTGTAGACTGTATAAAATGGAACACTAGTGAATTTATTTCTATTGTAGTTGGTGAAGACTGTATAAAATATAACACTACAGACTTTTTCTATTGTAGTTTGTGTAGACTGTATAAAATGGAACACTAGTGAATTTTTTATTGTAGTTGGTCTAGGCTGTATAAAATGGAACACTAGTGAATATATTACTCTTGTACTTGGTGAAGACTGTGTAAAATGGAACACTATAGTGACTATATATTCCTATATTGTAGTTGGTATAGACTGTATAAAATGGAACACTACAGACTATATTCCTATTGTAGTTGGTGTAGACTGTACAAAATGGAACACTACAGACTATATTGCTAGTTTTCCCGATGTTGAAACTCACATTGACTGTGCAAACACGTGTAGAAATTCAGGTAGAAATTTTCTGATTGAGCATATTTCAAAAAAAGAAATTCAGAACTCTTAAAATATAATGTTTTCTTGTCTGTTTGTGTGCTTTAAACCAATAAACGACGGATCCTATCGGGCGGTAAAAGGACAGCTCGCGTAATATCAAGAGACCCACCATACAAAGAGGGTGATGTCCAAATTACAACTGGTTTTTTTAACCTTTAACTGATCATCAAGGTTAAGAGAGATACATCACTGCAAACCAAGATTTTTATGGCTTTTACACAAAAATCAAGCAGTATTGTATTTTGCTTATTACCTCTTTTAAACTTTAGCAAGAAACAAGCGCGTTGCATTTTTTAAAACATATATGACCAGGGCTACAAAAAGCTACAAATGAGTTGGTGAGGTTAAACCAATGACTAAATGCGTTGTGACATATTTTGATGACTAACTTTCAGATCTGTCTATATTTCAGTGTCATGTGGTTATCTCTGTAAAGTATAAACATAGCTGAAATCATTTATAATCCTCGAAAAATCTCAAAAATGTGATGTCAGAACGCGGTTTTAAATATTCAGATTTAAATTTGTTTTTTTTTAAATTTTTTTAAATTTAAAAATTTAAAGATTATTTGAAATTATAAAACAGACTGAAAACGGAGAAACAATTGAAAGCCTTTCCGAGTTTTTCATTGTTTATAAGTGAAAGGTTTGTGAATTTGACACACCACCATTCAACAAATAGTAAGTCACTTGTAATTACACCAACTGTCCCTTTAAACCACAGAGTAGATATTTATAGAGGTTCAGTGTACTAAGTAACAGCAGGCAAGCGGACCAAAACTGTACAATTTTAGAAATATCGGGGTCGTTTGTGTACATATTCCAAAAAACAAGTTATGTTTCCAGTACTTTCTACATTTAATTATTTTTGTTTACATTTAAGGGAAAAATATCTATCTATCTCTCAGATCAATTAGTATTGATTGAAGTGAACCCCAAGCAAAATGCCAACTAAAATATGATTTAAATATTTGCCAAAATCTAAGTTTAAAACAAACCCCTGCTGACCCTGCAGTATGTGTACTGTATAAACCCCACTTCCTCTTGGAATCAAGGTTTCGTGAGATGAGTTGACTGAGTGTCTATACTGTCTATCTTTTTCTATAATTTAAACTGATTTTTTCATGTCCAAAGAAACATTTAAAAGCTAAATAAAAGTACAAAAAGACTAGTTTATACATATAAAAAAAGTTAATCCCTCATATATAAACATTTATATATATTTATATTATTATTATTATTATAAAGATTTATTCACGCACAAAGATATAAATATACAAATATAAATGGTGTAGTTTAAATTTGTTTAAATAATTTTTGAAAATACAGGTTTCCAAAAGAAAAGAGAAAAATATGCAAAAGTATGCACAAATAGACAACATTGATCATTACTCATTACATAATATATTTATCATTTCAGTTATTACGTAATCATAGAATCCTTCAACATATAAATTATTCTTTCTTGTATTTAAAAGTTCTTGTAAAACCGGAACTCATGTTCCAATGTGACATCAAAATATTTCATTTGTTTCTTAACTAACATTTTACTAAGATATATGTTAGCTTTAGCTGGCTAAGCGGCTTAATTAAATTGACTGACATATTTTAGGGAACTCGGAGAACAAATTTTTTATTTTAAAGTTGTAAATTTGTTTTTCAATATGTTTCTAAAATTCCCCTTCAGCTAGTTCCTGAGAAAATAGTTTCCCTTTAATTTAGATATTGGCGCCAGTTTTATGGTTTATGAGCACAAGGAGAGAACCTGTTACTGCTATGACAATGGATACAGGTAAATAAACAAAACTAAAAGAACTGTTGTTCTTACAGTGTTGAATTAAATTCTCAGTTTAAAAAGTGACAGTAATAGATGAAAAATCATGTTCTTCTATATAACCCCTTTAAATTTCTTGTTGATTTTTTCTGGCTTCAGAAAAATGAAGACGGTTAAACTCAAGTTAGAACTTAAACTATTTCAATGAACATTAGACATAGCAATTGTACAGTGTAAATAGACCCTTTTCACCTAAATTGTGCTTTGCTAAGTTACTAGTAAAAGAATTTGCTTTGTAACATCAAAACTCTTAAGTAATGCTATGATGTCGTCTTTCTATTCCATTGTTTTCTGGTTATCATTGCATGAGAAAACATTTTTATAAGGTATTTCAGTTTAGGTTATTTATTCAATACTATTTTTGTTGTATCTTTCATCCCTTGATGCTTTTATTTCATATCATGAATTTTCTTAGGGGGGGGGGGGGCGTCCTTCCCCTCCAGGAGCTCAGGGGGGTGGATGTCGGCCCAGGCCCGCCTCTAGTCCGCCACTGAAGTGAATGAAATTATGAATTCCAACTTTTTTTAATCCCGAGAAATTTTAAGTTTTTTTATTTTCAGACATTGTGCTACCCAGCTTATTCCTGTTGGATTCAATCAGACTTTATAGTTATACATTTATCTATTTATTTTTAACAAATAAACTTTTTTAAATATTAGACTTGTAAGATTTAGGGGGAATATTGGAAAACATGCTTACTCCATGATTTCTTACAGACTAAACAATGTTACCCCAGAAATAAAAAGAAAATCTGGTAAGAATGTGATATGATTTATTTAAGTAAGAATAACTTTAAAAAATAGAAGAAAAAAAGTCCACAAATGTTTTTTTTTAAATTTCTAACTCAATCCCTTGTCTTAAATGTTCTACCAATTCCTTCCCAGCCTCTATTGTGCCTTCTGCACAGCAGACGGAAAGCTGTTGAGTTAGAGGTGTGAACCTATGGACAGCCTGATTTCAACTGAAAGACAACTAACTGTGTTTAACGTAAAGTGTGAATCTTTAAGTATAAAATAGTGATTTCTGTTTCTTTAATGATTTGTATGTCCGATCATAAATTAGGATCCCCATGACTGATTTTCCTCGTATTTTGATTAGGGAACTAGAGAGAACCACGGGAATGTTCTTAGCTTGGTTTTGAGATTCTAAATTGAGTGTGTCAACTTTCATAGGGAAAAATAGCTAAACTCGTATTTTTAGACTAAGTGCGGGTAAACTGCGGGATTATCTATGAGTAACTTTGACAACGCTGGGTTCCCAAGCTAATATGATATACTTTCACACTTACCAAAAATGTCTAGTATGTAAAGTGCACTTTGCGCCTCAAATTATTGTTTCTTTCAGTCTCGTTCTCCTTTCGAGGGCAAATTATCTGTGAAATTTTATGTAAGACAATTTAAAGAATGCCATGCATAAGTGCATACACGAATGTTATGTTTTCATCACCCTTAATTCCATAAATAAATATAGGAAAGGAGGAAAAGGATCGGTTAATTTCCAACCGGATCAAATATGCTTATATTTATATATATATTAATACATTATACAGTTATGCATCTATCACACATTCAACAAATACGATTATATAGAATAAACCCTCTGGGAACATTTTACATAGAGGATATACCAATAATAGAGACAACGCCCTCCGAGAAGAGTCTTCTAAGAGCAGACAAAGAGTATGTATCAATTACAGAGAAAACAATCTCCGGGAATAGTTTTTATAGAGCAGCCACAGTTCACAGAGTGTTTATCAATAATAGAGTAAACGCCCTCGTAGAAGAGTCTTCAAAGAGTATGTATCAATAATAGAGAAAGCACCCTCCTTGAACGGTTTCCATGTAGCAGTCAAAAAGTATGTATTATTTATAAATAAAACACTCATAATAAAGACGACTTTCGATTTCAATTTTGATTTATATCAAGTTGTTAAACAGCATGGATGTAGATAAACATTAAAAGTCAAGAGAAGCTGTCAATTAAAAAAGCTTCTCTTTAATTACTTGTAAACTTGTAATTTGAATAAAGCTTGTTAACAATCAAAACTTAAATAAAAAAGTCGTCTTCATTGTATTTATATAATCGCTTATCACTGTAAGAACACCACAATTGAAAATTATTAACTATTACATAAAATAAAGGAAACCTTAGTCAATTTTGCTCACACGAATTATATATCTAACTACTTATATCTACTACGATATTTTATATAAGGAAAAATGTACTTATAGGTAATCATAATTAAAAGTGCAGTAAAGTTACTCTACTGTACTCTATGGAGGTATCATAAAAAAGGGGAATATTCTATTTTTACATTTACAATGTATCTAAGTGTATTGTATTTATGTGTAGAGTGTATACAATACAATACATTGTTAAAGATATTCAATAAACTAGTATTATTTGCCAGAAGTGCTCCTTTGTCTAAAAATAATTTTATTTACAAGGCGCCTGATTATCTGGACTACTGACTACTTTCAAAGGAAGAACTTGACAGGCAAAATTTGAAAATTATGAAAGACAAAATTTTGAGTGAAAAAGTTATGGAAGAAAAAACTTGAGAGAAAAAGTCATGAATTACAAAATTTTGAGAGAAAAAGTTATGGAAGACAAAATTTTGAGAGAAAAAGTTATGAATTACAAAATTTTGAGTGAAAAAGTTATGGAAGAAAAAACTTGAGAGAAAAAGTCATGAATTACAAAATTTTGAGAGAAAAAGTTATGAAAGACAAAATTACAAAAAAACAACTTTTTAAACGACAAACTTCGGGCGAAAGAAAATTTATCTAAGACAAATTATTAAAAAAAATGTTTTAAAAATCTTTAAAGAAATGTTGTACATACAAGGTTGTGTTCTCTCATTTTACTAAAACTTTAGTTTTGATAATAAGAACAAAATTTCATGTTTTTTTCTAACAGTATAGTTAAGATTGGTATTGCGGTAAGTGGAAAGAAAAACTATACCTTGACAATTGTAACAAGAGATTTTATTTGTAATGTACTGACATGTACTAAGGCTGGGTTACTTTGTGGATTTCATTTGTAATGTACTGACATGTACTAGGGCTGGGTTACTTTGTGGATTTTATTTGTAATGTACTGGCATGTACTAGGGCTGGGTTACTTTGTGGATTTTATTTGTAATGTACTGATATGTACTAGGGCTGGGTTACTTTGTGGATTTTATTTGTAATGTACTGATGTACTAGGGCCGGGTTACTTTGTGGATTTTATTTGTAATGTACTGACATGTACTAGGGCTGGGTTACTTTGTGGATTTTATTTGTAATGTACTGATATGTACTAGGGCTGGGTTACTTTGTGGATTTTATTTGTAATGTACTGACATGTACTAGGGCCGGGTTACTTTGTGGATTTTATTTGTAATGTACTGACATGTACTAGGGCTGGGTTACTTTGTTGATGTTAGATAAGCGTTTTTTCATTTGTTAACAAGAGCCAAAGAAGGACTCAATTTTTGAATATTTTTCAAGGTTTCTGAATATTTTTCAAGGTTTCTGAATATTTTTCAAGGTTTCTGAACTTTTTAATGCGCTCTAAAATACTGCTTCATAACAAAAAGGTTCCAACATTTCTAAACCGTATTCTGTTAAAGTTTGATTTCATCAATCTATGCAGAATTATCATCCACATATCATCCAGATATCACCCACATATCATCCACATATCATCCACATATCATCCAGATATCATCCACATATCATCCACATTTCATCCAGATATCATCCATCATCCACATATCATCCAGATATCACCCACATATCATCCAGATATCATCCATATATTATTCAGATTTCACCCACATATCATCCAGATATCATCCACATATCATCCACATATCATCCAGATATCACCCACATATCGTTCAAATTTCATATTTTACAACGAGTCGAGTTTTAACCCTTATATAGCACGACTATTGCCGGCGAAAACTCCACTTTTAAACTCGATTAAAACTCCACTCCTCATCATCCAGATATTACCCAAATATCATCCAGAAATCATCCAAAAATCACCCATATATCATCTAGAAATCATCCAGATATCATCTTGGTGAAAAGTTGAGTTTTAATCCTTGTATGGCACGACTATAGCCGGTGAAAACTCCACTTTTAAACTCGATTAAAACTCCACTTCTGGAAAGCAAAAGTCGAGTTTTACTCGAGTTTAACTCGAGTTTTTGTTTGCTAGGCATGGTGACAGTACTCGGGTATTCTGCTGTGTTTTATCTAATATAATAAGAATACAGAGCCATGGTGACAGTACTCGGGTATTCTGCTGTGTTTTATCTAATATAATCAGAATACAGAGTCATAGGGACAGTACTCAGGTATTCTGCTGTGTTTTATCTAATATAATCAAAATGTTCTGTTTCTCAACATCAACAATATACAGTGCAGATACAGTCATATTGTCACACAAACCATGGTAGATATAGAACCAAGGAGACTAGGGGGGTATATTATGTAAAGGGTTAGTTTTCAGTTTATTGTGATGTCAGTTAAGAACCTAAACTAGTTTTAATGTAAACAAACAACATTAAATAATAAATACAAAGAGAATAGAATATATATTAGAGTGGAATTAAGAAATCCTTCGGTATGAATTTTGTCTGCAGTCCCTTTCAGCCTGAAAGGGAGTCCAAAGTGTACAAATTATGTAAATGTTCAAAAATTATAAACAGTAGAGTACATTAATACAGTATGTTCCCAAGACTATCCATTTCAATTTCGAATTTTTTAAAGCTGTTAAATAAACTTTATAAAATGAATTAGGTGAATAAAAAACATCATTTGATTTATAGTTAAAGCGGAAAATCATCGTTTGTAAAGTGAAAGACATAGAGTCTAGGTTAAATGATAATTGGTCAATTATGAAACCAGCCTATTTCATAACTTGGTTTTCTTTTAATATTAATTTTAGATTTTCTATTAAATGATGTTCCAGGGCCCAAAAGGTTATATAACACAAATATGTGAAGTATACCTGCAGTACGGAAACAGTACAACAAAATGGCCGTTTTACACTTTTTTCTAGTAAATTCCCCTCTAATATATATTCTATTCTCTTTGAATAAATATCAGTCATTGCTTTGAAAATTTTGTTACTACTTCAAAGTGACCGGCAATGTATGGTGGTTGATATGAGAATGCAATATTGTGGAGAATCTTTTCAAGGATTCATTTGAAACATATAAAACGTTTTGATGATGTATAATGGTTATAATCACTGAGTTTGAGCGCAAAGTTGATGTTCAAAATCATTCATTTGGGTGGTTACGTTTTGAGATTTTTTTAAATTACTAAATAACGACGACAAAAAACGTAAAAAAATAAACTAATTAGATGTTTAGGAACATATTTCTCAATTGAAATTTTCTCAAGAAATCTATGTTAGAATCAATTGTAGTGTTCGGACCAAATATACACTACTGTAAGATTCCTCTATTCTCAATAGAATATAAACAAGGAATGGGTTAATTCTAAGGAAGAACTGATGAAAAGGGGTGGTTCTTAAAAATCTTCTTGACTTGTCTCAAGTCTTCAACTGAATGCCTCTTTAGGTTTCAAGTTTCCCTTTTTGTCAGTTCTATTCCTATCTTTATTCACAAAAAACATAATTTTATTTAATATCCAATTAATCACATCTTTTATTCCATTATTCATATATTATTATTATTCCATCCTGCAATCCCTATAAAAATACAAAAGCAAAAGATTATTGATAATTGTTTTTACAAACTCCACATTTTAGGTTCAGATTTCAACATTCAAGCTTTTAGAATATAAAACAAAAGTAATGTACCTGCACTTAAGAAATCTATCTATATATCTAGTATATACTTAAAATAATAAAGAATTTAAAAATAAATATCAGAGTAAACCAACAAGCACAATAAACACCAAAACTGCCAACCTTAAGAAAGATTACACCTGGCTGAGAATAGATTTAAATGATAATAATCCCATTTTACTACACAATTATCTATTTTTCCTCGTTACATTAAATTTCTTATTCTTTATAAATTTCTTCTAATTTTTCAAATGTTCAGTAAATGTTTGTGAAGAATGAGACATTACAGAAACCAATAACTGAATAAGATTAAATATTTTCGATGATAATTAATAGTTCATCCTTTTTTTCTCCACCTGTTCCTAAATAACTTATTAGTTTACTGTAGAATTTTTAATACATTTTTCGTCTTTGTTATTGAATATAATTCTTAAAAAACCGAATCTCAAAATAATCCCTCAAAAATGAAAAATGAGGATTTTAAAGATTGAAATTGCCCTCTTGCTGAAAAAATATGCATCGTAAAAACGTCTCATAGGTCTTAAATGATTCCTAAAAAAATTCTCCACAATACTAAATCTCAGTTTAACTCCCATATATTGCCGGTCACTCCCTTTAAAAAAAATTTATGCTTTCTTATAAAAGGTTAAATAAAATCTTATGAAGGGGTTTTTCAGAATTTTTAACACATTTACTCTGGGGTGTATTTTAAAAAGTTGAAGTATTTCACTAAATTAACAAAGAAAACTAAAATTTGTTTGCGCTCCGCACACATTCTGGGGACCAAATTGATTTTCAAGATGGGGAAGGGTAAAAAATGATTTATGAAGAAAAAAATATATACCCCTTAATTAACCCTAGTTTGTAGATTCAGTATAACAACATACAATTTATTTCATTGTTCAAATTGATTTACACATTACAAAGTCATATTAATATCACATTTTCTTTTGGGAACAGATAAAAAAACATGTTACAACCATCAGAGTTAAAACATGTTACAACCATCGAGATAAATTACACAATGTATTCCTCAATTATTTGCAGTCAGCTTGTTATTAAATTATATTTTAATCTTTTGCCAAATTTGAAGATAATTGTATTATAGACCTTTAACCTTAGAAAAGTGCAAGGTAGGATGTTCATAGTGTAAAAATTATGATTATAAAATATATTTGGTTTGATTATTGTTTATTAGAAATGTAAGAGTTTAATGTATTTCTCTTCAATTATTTGAAACATTCTTAAAAGACTTTTGATTAGAGAGATTATAGTTAAAAAAGGGCAGTCTTGAAAAGTCTGGGGATTTTTATGGAATTTTGAGTATTTTAAAGTTGTGTACATTACATTTTTATTTAAAACTATTTGCATGAGGATACATTAAATTCTTCTTTTCAATCAACTTAATATCAGAAAAGTTTGAGAGCAATAAAACTGCAGGACAGTGTCAGAGATTACACAATCTTCAATATAAAGATTTACAAATTTTCAGGAACCATGGACTTAGTTTGTTGTAAGTAGTTATTGAACTAATTGAATTTAGGTAATAAATTTGGTAGTGAACCAGTAATTCAGGATTTAAACTGTGGATAAGTAGTTGATCTACCTCTCAAATTCATTAAATTTGATCCCTGTTTACAAATTTAAAATACACCATATGTATGTAAACCAGTAATTCAGGATTTAAACTGAGGATAAATAGTTGATCAACCTCTCAAATTCATTAAATTTGATCCCTGTTTACAAATTTAATATACACCATATGTGTAGAGTGCATGTTTAAGCAATAGCAACAAAGTTCTCAGTTTTACAATGAACCTTTGTATTCACAGAATACTTTTTTGAATTGATAAATATAAAAGTTCAGGAAATAATAATTGTTTTAAAACTGAAAATGATGTTTTCAAGTTGAATATACTACATTTTAAGTTTTTTTTTAATTTGCTAGAAAAAATTACCTGCTTTTCATTTTGTTGGGTTTTAAGTATTTTAGTAATACAAATTAAGTAGTTACTAATTACTATTTAATCTGTTAATATGTGTTTTTTAAGGTACAGTTGTTTTGATTTCATGTGACCGGCTATTCAAAATAAGCATGCCTGATTCACAATGGCACTCTTTAGAGCTTTATCATATCAATGTTATGGCCGGGAACATAAAGTTTTCTTCTTAACATTTTTTAGATTCTGACAGTTTCCTGCCTTGTTTCTGCACAGAAATGCGCAAGTCAAAATTCAAAATAATAAATATTCAAAAAAATATTGTGCATATCTCATTCATTCTTGAGCAGTCAAAGCTTATATGATTACTGTGAATTGGACATGCCACTCTATAAATTGAGAGCGATTTAAAATTAACATAGATCCTTTTTACACCATTAAAAATGAGTTAACAAATGTTGATCAGGAATAAAGCATTTATATGAGGGGCAGAACAAATTATAATAGAAAATTAACCTAAACTTTCTGTGTTCACAGGAGAATTATTTTGTATTGAATTTCAAACAAAATATCAATATTGGCCCAAATTCTATTTAACAACTATTGGACCAACATCTATTATAATGATCATTAACCTATTTGTTATTCCAAAGTAATTCATTAACCATGGCTTCCGCCTCTTCAAGTACCTTAAAACATAAGTTAAAATAGAGGATAAATTCTACCCATTCCAGGAATGCAAACCCCACAATATGACAGTTAACTAATCAAAACACAGTATCTGAAATTTGGAATTTTTAGCCCATTCTTTATTTTAACAGGAACATATTTGGCATTATAGTTAAACATCAGTTGTTAGACAAGTTATCTTGCTTTTTTGAGTCTTAGAGTTTCTACGAGAAGCAGGGTAGATGGAGGAGGATTGTGGAATGTTATACTCAAACTCAGTTGTTAAAAGAGGTGTTTTAAAATCCAATAATTGAAAACTTTTCCGATGGAATGATTGGGTTGAATCAAAGTCAGTTGTTTGATAACTATGATGAGATGTTGGTTGAGGGCTAGGATTAGAAGATGGTAATTGATAATACTTCCAAGCTGGATTGTTGGACACTAGACTAGCCGGGTAGGAACACCCACCAGATAGAGTTTGCTCATCTGGGGTGGGATGAATACTGACAATACTAGAACCCTCGTTTTGGCAAGCAGAAAAATTAAAGTTGGTTTCACAAATGTTTTCAACACTAGTGTACGAGTGCCGAGGTCTATGTTGATGGCATTTAGAGTGAGGTGTAATTGATTCTGCACTTACTGAGGACTTCATTGGAAACGATTCTTGTGATAATTGAAAACTCCTACTTTTTGTTGGGCCTTTTTGTAGTCTATGAATATGATTCACGGTCAAATTTTTCTCCAGATCAATCTTTGTAAAGGAAGTCCCTAAAATTATATATATTGAAAAAATTGCCACGACAAATGTTTTCTTAAAGCTTTATTGAATGTTTATGTGAATTTTTGTTTCTTTTTCGTTTTTTCAGCTTTTGCTGAATAAGATGTTGATTAGTTTAAAATTAAGCGAATACAAGATATACCCTTCTCATAAAAAGGATTCTTGATCTATTGAAAAATGCAAATCATACCAACATTTTAGAAATAAGATACACATCTCATTTCCATATAGATTAACAAAAAGTAGTTATCAAAACATTTCTGCAAAAACACTGATTATTTTGAATGACATTATTGAACCTTCTGGCACTCAGGAAATCTTTGGACATTACAAATTAGTTTTTAAAATGGGTATTCTCTGTATTTATAAGATGAACATTGAACAATGACTTTAATTACCTTCCTCTTCTTCTATACTGTGTGATGCACTTGTTGCTATTGCTTGAGAGGTAGGAGTACGTGCTAGAGATTCAGATCTTGGACCCTTCCGAGATTTTCTGAACTCAATAAAGCATTAGATCATTAAAGGGACTGACATGTAAATTTAAGACAGTGTATGCCTGATTCACAATAACGCGCTTACACTGTTAATTAGATATCATAGTTTTTAGGCTTTAAAAAAAGGACTTTTTTTTACCAATTTAAACTTTTTTCATTAAATTAAAAGCTACGAAACGAATATGATGCATAGTTAATGTATATTAATCTTTTTCTTCTTTCTTTTAAACAAACAACATTTTTAGGAACAAACAAAATTATTCTTGGAAAAAGTCATTGTTCAAAAAAACAAACGAAATGGATCGTTCAGAGAAATAAGACAATAATTGTTTTTTAAAAACGAAAAAAATGAGCGATTTAAAATCGCTCAAACGAATTTGAAAAAATAATAATTTTTTATGGTAGAAACAAATTTTCCAAAAGATTAAAAAAAAATATTGTGTTTTTTTACTGAACGAACATTTTTAAAAAACTATGGTTTTTTACAGAATGCACAATTTTTTCGAACTGATTTTTAAAAAATTATCGCTTTTTACTGAAAAAACGATTTTATTGAACAAACGATTATACTGTATCATTGTTCAATGAGAAAACGGACGAAAAAGATGGAAAATTAACGATGGTTTTGAGAAAGAACGAAATAATTTTTTTGAACGATTGAAAAAAACGAACGAAATGGAGCGAAAAAAATTGAACGTGCCCATCTCGTTTTCCTGTTTTACAGTTTATTGATGGACTATCGATCGTTTGTAGTATTAAAGTAAATAAAGTTTGTTGTGCTATTTTTGATAAATTTTGAATTAAAGATCAAAATATGTCAATGTCAAAATATATCAATACAGACATCATTTAATTCAATGTAGTGAGTTTTACATGGGACATATATGTATAAACAAACTGTCATAAAAACAGAGATCACTGCTTAATATAAATATAGATAATGTGTCTTAAAAATTAATGGTTTTCTATATATAAATTTGGCTAGTCTGTTTGTCTGTTTGTCTGTCTGTCTGTTTGTATCCAATAAACGTCAAAACGGCTGAACCGATCGGGCCCAAATTTTTTGTGGGACATCTAGGGACCCCAGGGAAGGTTTATGAATGATTGAAATTTTAAAAATTTGTGTTTTAGAGGTTTTTAATTTTGTAAAAAAATTTAAATTTTTGAAAATCCGCGATTTTTTTTTTAAATCCGCAAAACTTTTTTCATCTTTGTTTTGAAATGTAAACAAAAAGAGCATGTTCACAATTTAAATAGAAGATGGGCGCGAAGCGCCCTAAAAGCCTAGAAAGAAGGGCGCGAAGCGCCTTGAATTTCTAGTATTTTAAATTTTAAAGTGTAAAGGCTAGGGCTGGGCAAAGTTCCGTTAACGGAACGAAGATTTTCGAAAATTAACGGAAGTGTCCGTTAAAGAACCGCAAAAACCGTTAATTTTAAACCATTAACGAAACGGATTAGCCGCTCTGTGGTCATATTCTTAATTGCTGAGAATAGATCGCGGAAACCTTCGAATTTTGAAATTTTGAATTTTGTCCAACCGTGAATCTGGTTTCTCCTCAGAATAGGATAAATAAAGTTGATTTGGATATCTATATAATTATACTCAGTCCGCAGAAAAGGATAAATATAATTCAACTGCTAGTGCCGTTAACGATTTTACAAACCGTTAACCCCGTTAATACTACAAAAGTTGTTAACGTCTGCATCGTTAACGATTTCATAACCGTTAACGATTTTTTTTGCGGCGCTTCGCCTTGTTAATACTGAATTAGACTGTTAAGGGCTGCGCAGTTAACGAATTCTTTAACCTTTAACGAATATTTGTCTTTGCTTTGTGTTGTTGTTAATAACTAAAATGGACCGTTAACGAATTTTTTTTCGGCGCTTTGCACTGTTTATGATGTAATTGCCTGTTAACGACTAGAGCCGTTAACTATTGTTGAAAATTTTGCGTTAACGTCATTAATAAAATTGAGATCGTTAACTAACGGTAATTTTTGAAAAATACCGGTATATGCCGTTAACAAAACGAACGTTCCGGTTTTACCATTAAAATTAACGGCTACCTAAAATATATCTTTTTTAACAGTTGAAACAAACCGTTAACAAAACGGCTAGAAAAAATTGGAACATGCAAAGCCTCAGTAAAGGCTAAGTTATAGCAAATTTTGTCAGGGTTTTTATTTGCTAAAAAGTTCTAATCACAAATACTATCCTTGAAAGAAAATAGTGAATAAAACTTTCAGAGTGCTGCAAAACTTACCTAATACTTTTCTTTCTCTTCTTTTGACTGATTCTATGAAGGATCCATTGAACTAGAAAATCCCAACCTTTCTGTCCCTGTACTACAGCCTGCTAAATAAGTGTGCTGGATGAATAATATTTGTTATTTATGAATTTTACATAAGCTTTAAGGGGACTGCAAGCGTAATTTTAAGTGATCAGCTACACATCAATACTCTTTAAACCTTTATCTGATCTAAAATGTGGAAGAATTTGTCTTTTTCCTAGGT
>NW_019396212.1:0-95943 GCF_000591075.1 Eurytemora carolleeae
TTTTTCATAAACCTTCCCTGGGGTCCCTAGATGTCACACAAAAAATTTGGGCCCGATCGGTTCAGCCGTTTTGACGTTTATTGGATACAAACAAACAAACAAACAGACAAACAGACAAACAGACAAACAGACAAGCCAAATTTACATATAGATTCGGAAATCCCTCAACACTTTTCAGTTTTTGAGGGATTTCGGATAATTCTAGAAAAAAGAAGGAAAGGGACTCAAACTCACTTTTGAGTCTGTTTCCTTGTTGAGGCGTTTCCGTGTTGAGGCATTTCCATAGCACCAGCAATCTTATTGGAAACATGTTCAATTTGACGGTCCCTTATTTAAAAATTCGTCAATTTAGAGTCCAACAAATTTAAAATATTTATTTTATCAGTCAGTTCCTACTCTTTCTAGGATCTCATTTTCAATCTTTAATTTGCAGTTCTCAGGATCAAAATGCATATTTTTACTCCTAAATATCATTAACTTTGATATAGGAAACATTAAGTGTTAGATATTTGCTTATAGACAAATAAGGCCTAACACTCAAAGGTGGTACCTTGATTTTGATAACGTGGTTTTGTTTTGTTGTCAAAATCACCACTTGCACCCTTGGCAATATTCTCAACAAAAGAATGCGCCACGAAAGGGGTAAAGTTTTTGTAATACAAATTGATGCTGTTGACAAGTTCCTTTGATGTAGACTCGCCCTCTGTACTCTGAATTAAAAGATGATTTTTTAAAATGGGGGGAGGGGGAAGAATAAAGAGTTTTTGAGAAAATATATGCCCCTGCCTTGCTCCCAAAGCCACACACATGAAATATCTTAGGTTATTCACCTGTCGAAACATAAATGCTCCGTAACTCCGGATCCTGCTGAGCTGAGCCTGGCCTAGTGGTATATGGCCAAAGTTCTGCATCTCCAGTTCTGAAAACAAACTTATTACATTAGACAACTAACATTTTCCTCAAGGGAACCTAATTATTTGGAGAAACAATGAAGAAAGACTCGTATCGGAATTAAAATATTAACTGTAAATATTTCTTTGTGCTTCAAGAAAAACTTGATGGTTCTCATAATTTGATATTTTAAATATCCTTATCAATTCTATACAAAAACAACCATACTATTTTATAACAAAAAGACAAGGAAAAACATACATTTAATAATAAATACTTTTTTTAAACAAAACAAAAAAAGGGTGATCAACCTTTAGGTGCAGTGCACAAATTGGAACTGAATTTAATTCATTTATGAGATGTTACGTGATTGTGTGAGGAGCATAAATAGAAATATTTTTGGTTGTGTTTACTGAATTGAGAATATGTGATTTTTAGGCACAATTAAAGGAATTTCGGGGTAACAGTATCAAAATGGGTGGGATAACTTGCCATTTAATGTTTAAATTTTCATCCCAGCAAGCAGTTATATACCTGAACAGCATGAATTTTTAAGATACATACCAGTCCACTATTAGAACCGCATAACTCCCCACAGCAATTTTGTTGAGATTGGATCTTGATAAATGCGGGAAATTACTCTGTCCTGGTAGCATCTATTTTATCTGCTGGAGATTCCTATTCTAAATAATATGTTTCGCTACTTAGCGAATTCCCTAAAGACCTAATGAAACTTATAAGTACCGAGTGGTATTTCTCTGGATAGGATTGTAAGACTTCCTTCTCTCAACGCTCTCCATAACAAAAGGATGATAATAAGGTTCCGAACGTTTATTTCTCTGAGTCTTCAATCTAAATAATCTTTTATAAGCCTACAGAAAAAGCATTGAGTGACAAATCATACAAATACAGCAATAAATCCACTCAGGCATTAAAAAACTGTGGCAAGGAACCCATACATTACATTATACGATATCAACCATAACCGAACATAAATAATCAAGATTCATATAAATATAAGCATAATTACCGCAGTGGTCCTAGAATCTCACACGGTTTTAATAATCGACGAACATTACATGAAATACAAATATATACTAAGGTAGAATCTGCTCGCTTCCACGCAGAAAACTTGCGCATGCGTAGTCGGACTGTAAACAGCTTCTAAAACTAGTTCTTTACAATACGTTCTGTACAGATCCTCAGGGAGAACTCAGAGATTCGCAGGGGTATCACATAGACTTTATGAACGCAGCATAGCTCGCGTAACATAATAATTGTTTCAACCCTTAACTATCAAATCAAGTAAATTGTACTAGCTTTGATAAATACAGGACTATCCTCAATAGATGGGTTATGAGGATAGTGATAGCATGAGATACAGCATTTGTGCATTGTATTTTTTTAATTACCAACTTTGGACTAAAAAAGAAATAGCATTTTTCCAGAAAAATCATTTTTGGCAATATTGTTTATACTTCGGAGCTGTTCCTTAGCTGTTAAGGAGTGGGAATCTTAACTATATCCCCTCATTCCAATGTCTGTGGGCTAACTCTAAGAGGATCTGTAATACAAATTTGGTAAAATGTTATTACAGTAAAACTAAACATGAACAACTAAAAACTGATTGCTTTTAGGTTCAAATGCAGCTTTAAATCTAAAAGTCGTTTTTGTTTGTTTTTACTTAATATTTCAAATGTTATTTTTAACATCATAATGTAAATTTTGAATTTGAAATTGAATCTCAAATATAACATCCAAAAAAGTGTCGTTAACCTTCTTTCCAATGAATTAAACTGTTACCAATGAAAGTATACATAAATATCTCAGATTCCTAACTGAGCTCTGGATCTTCTTCCATACTTGCTGTATGGAACCTTAAATTCCAATCCTGAAGTAAACAGAGGTACACTTAACCCTCATCTTATAATCTATTGCTTCTGAAGCAAGAAATTAATACTTAGTCAGCAAAAACTGTTAGAGGTACCATAGTGAATCAGACATTCCACTCTTATCAATAACAAGTAACTTGAAATTTTGTTAAAAAAGAGAAATGACAAAAACTTAATCATTGATCATTTTCATCGTAAATAACTTTTAATAATTAAGGGAAATCTCCCCCCAAAAGTGACATTTATTCAAGAAAGGTTGGTTTCATTAAAAGTTTAATTTCAGCGATATAAAGGCAATTCATAATTAACTCTTTTCCAAAAGAAACATAGGACCTTCTCTCTAGTTTCTCATCAATACGGAGGCTATAGTCATGGAGCATACAGAGCTCATCAATTCTTGTACTGTAACACTTAGTTGATATCAATTTAAAAAAACTAATACCTAATCTTGCAGAATGTAACATGCCACATTTAAATTATTTTGGCTATTTCGATTCAAATAGGGGTATAAATAATTTGTTTTATTTACAGGAGAATTCATGGGGGGAGGAGAGTGAGACATATTGGATGATATGAACTGATAAAGTTTTCACGCTTTTAAATACAGTAATACATTAACTAATTATTTATCCCACTTATAAAAAGGATTGGGATGGTATTTTAAAGAGAATATGTATCCCTATGTAATGATAAGTTTAATTGAAATGACAGAAAACTTAAAGTTCATATCTAAGAAATTTCATCCCTTCAACTCAGGTGCACATCACTAAGACACTTGTTGTCTCCTCCTCCCATCATGTTTCTGTTTCCACAGGCTGCCACTCCTTTAACTAAATGCACCTAACCTCCTGAAACTCTTTGCATCCTCCTCTTAAATCTGTTTATTTAATCACATCCAATTCGCAAGTCAGTTTAATGCTACAATAAGCTGAATCATATTTTACGTCTAAATATCACAGAGTAGTTCAACTAAATCTATCTTGTTGAACCACTTCTGTTGTGCTGATTAAGTTTTCTAGAAAAGTGTTCCAAATTCTACTTATCTCTCTATTCGTAAATTCCTACATCTGAGTAGTGAGAGGTATTTCAATTTATAAGCTGGTTTAACTAATCATACCTATTCAATATCTCGCTATTCTTTAATTCCAACCTATAAATTCTTTCTTAAAGAATGTATGACATGCAAAATAAACTTTAAGTGATAAAAGAACAAGAGATCAAAAAGTATCTGACCATCTTAAGGCTTATTTAAGTACTGTTTTCTGTTCAAAATTGTCAGACTAATATTCTTAAAACTAAAAATATTAACTTCACACAACTCTCCATTCAAAGGTAAAAGTATAGGAAAAATAAGAAATATTAAATTAAAGAAAAATGCCATTAAAAAAACAATCCTAATTGTTAACAGCAGGAATATCCCGCTATTCTGTAATTCCGACCTTCTTTCAGACAATATAAATTCTTTACCCAAAGAATGTATGTCATGGAAAATGAACTGCAAGTAATCTGGAACAAGGGTAAAAAGTATATGACAATTTCAAGGCTTATAATAATAAATAAAAGGAAAATACAGTTAAAAAAATAATACAAATTCTTTACAGCAGGTTTTTTAAAATCTTTTGAACTGCATTGAAAGTATCTTATAGGATTTCTGTTCGCAAAACTTTAGCGCAATTTTGCAGTTCTTTCTTTGCGCATCAGTTTTGCACGAAAAAACTACAACTTGCGCAATCATTTGCAAAAGTCATTTCCCGCAAAATTGCCCTATTCCCCTTTTGCAAAACTCAAGTTTTGCGCAATTCTGCAGCTAGAGTTTTGCGCAATTCCGCAATTTCGTAAAAATCTAATGGTTGGTGACGGTGTGTGTTTCTTAGAATTCAATTCTTCTAGTGCTGCAAGGTTATGTACCAAAATATGAAACAGATTGTCCAGTAAGTCTCAACAATTTTAGTTTTGGACATGCATATTTCCTAAAAGTGGATTCTTCAGGCATTGGTTACTCTCTTGCATTATTTTATATGAGATTAAAAAGATTTCAGAAATTAGATTATAAAAATTTAAGAATATAATTCATACTTGATTAAGCAAAGCTTTTAAAGGTCACTTGAAATTATTTAATAGGATTAAAATATTGCCAAGTTTCACACTCTCAAATTTCTAGTTCTATTTTTATTATTAATCTATATTTCTATTATTCATTTTGGTCCCTTAATTTAAAATTTTTGTAACTGGAAGTCACCAATTGAGTGTAGTATAATCGTTATCATACTCGTATGTTAATATTTTTTTTATGTATGTAATAAATCTTCAGTTGTTTAATTCGAAGCTTAGAAAATCAATTATTGACAATTTGTCTAAAAAGTAAAATTTTGCGTAAAACTTGCGGTTTTTGTAACTTGTGCAAAACTAAAATTTCATTTCATGTGCAACTTTTGAAAAAAATATTTCCGGTTTTGCACAATGCGCAAAAGTTTGAAAAAAAAATTGGCGTGAAAATAGCGCAAATTTTGCGCAAAAGATTTAGCCATTTCGTGGAAACCTTAAACTGAAAATAGAAATAGTAATTGCTTTAAATTGCGAATTTTATTACATGGAAACATTCATGAAAACTATAATAGTCTTTATGGGAATTGAAACCATGACCTCCACATTAATTTATTTCTCTATCCACTGAAAGAGTTGTTTTAAGTTTTTTAATAAATTTTTAAATTTAAAAATAAAATATTATTGTATTTACACTTTTACAGTAATTGAGCTTTGACTTAATACACACACACTGTAAATGTTGACATGTTCCTCCCAATGTGGAAATGGTCATTAAAACCACCCTCAAACAAAAGGAGTCACAAATACCCTGGAAGACCTGTATAGGAAAACTTAATTGATTGGTTATCATCATCCTTAGCTTGCCAAACCTTAAACAATAAGTTTAAAAAGAGCGAGTGATAGAGCAATTTGGTTATTCCTATAGAAATTAAACATTTAATTTGAAATAAGATAAAAATGTTATTGAGAATGTTTTAATTCTAAGGTTGATATTAATACTAAAAAATACCTTGCAAACAGGTCACCAGACCTCTCTGAATTTGCTGAATAAGTTCAAGGTCAATAATTGAATTCATTATTCTTTCATCAGTGTTTGTTGGACCAAAAAGGGTATCTGAAAGAGAAATCTTAACTTTATCATTTGGAATTGGAAGCCGACTTTTAAACTTTTGTCATATAGTTGACGGAACCATTATACTTAATAAGTAGCTATTTCTTTTTAAACAACATCATAAGCAATCAATTATTGCTATTATGTGGTCTTCCTGTTCTATCATTTCCTAGTTATTACTGTAAAATAGACTTTTACCCTAAGGTGACAGCGACTATACTGAAATGTTCCAGTCAAGGTGCTGCACTATTTTCAATATCCCGTTACCCATACAAATATGTATAACATAATTAAGAATACAGTCCTTGAAAGAAATAATTTCAAATGACCCTCTATTCAAACATGGCAGATCAGTCAAAGCTTTTAAGGACACCATTTTGAATCAGGTATTTCCATCTTTGCATGGAGGGTCATGTGAAATTATGCTTCAAAAGCTGAAAATAGATGAAATAATCATGAAAACTTCCTTCCTATGTAATTATTTTTAAACCCAAACATGTTATTATTTTATATTTTATCTAAGATCTACCTTGATTATACTTAGTTAAATATGTTTTCCTCTGATCCTGAATATCCTTTATTTTGGTAGTTTTAATCTTCCTGATATTCAATATTTCAATATGGCTATTTTCCTCTGAAACTAAATTTTTCTTGACCACAAAATTTGTCAAATAATATTTCATATTTAAATATTTGCAATAATAAAAAGAAATTGAGAAATCGACAGTTTTATTTACAATGCCAATTTCTTTCTCAACATATTAATACAAATAACCATTTTCAGTTGGTGAATGTTTTCACTATTTTTTTAATGTTAAGATGGAACTCACTTTTTCCGTCTATTCCATCAAATACTCTCAAACTACAGATATAAATTATTTTTTAGAGCCAAAACCAGTATTTTTAGTGACCCAAAGAAACTGACAACTATGATGATTTATTAAAGATACAATTTTATATTATCGATGTCGAGATTTTCCCTGCGTTCTCGAATTTTAATTTAAAAAGTCAATCCACTATAAATACCATCATTACACAAAAATGAACATTGAATGTTTACTATTTCAATATAACTTTTTGTCAAGAATCGTTTCATATGCTCCAAGAAATATTTAAAATTAAGTCGTTCCAACCACGTTTCACTGTTTTGTTTAAACTCAAAGTTTTGAACTTGCGCACCATCGGCATTTTACTCAGCAATTCAGAATGGGACCGAGTTTGATTTCATCGTCTTCTCTAACTAGTTTTTCTTTCGGTTTCATACGCGTAAATATACTAATAAAAAAATGGTCGTAACAACGAGGTCAAAATCGCTTCCAGGGAGGTGTGTCCTGCATTATCTATCTGGCGGGATGATTTTGTAAATTGTTTTTTTAACATTATTAAATTACAATAAAAATAATTTAACAAAAATTCTAAAGTAAAGTAATTAAATGTTTAGGAACATATTTCTCAATAGAAATTTGTCAATAAATCATTGTTAGAATCAATTATTTTTCATCATTTCATTGATTTTCTTATTCTTAAAAAATTTGTTCGTAGATTTCTTCAAATTCTCATAATCTCCTCTTTTCAATAAAAATTCCAGGAAATTTACAGAAAACGTTTGTGAACAATGAGACAATTACAGAAACAAATAAGACAACTTATTTTCGATGAGAAGAGTAAATTTGTATTACTTAACAACTAATAAGTTTAAGATAGAATGATTGTTACTTTTTTGTCGTCGTAGAATAAATGCCAAGATCAATTTAAATTTCAAAATGTTCACCACAAAATTTCAGCGTTTTCTCCAAGAACAATCATATAAGCCTCTTTTTTTCCAAGCAGTAATATTTAGGGTTTCCATGAAATGGCCATATTTTTTACGCAAAATTTGCGAAATTTTCGCCAAAATATTTTTTTGCAAATTTTGCGCATGAAGCAATTTTTTTGCGTAATTTGTGCAAAACCGGAAGTATTGCGCAAAACGTAAATTTTTATGCAAAACATCTTACTGCAAATTGACCAAAATTGACAGTTTCAGCAAAAAAATTAACAAAATTTACAATCATATAAGTTATGATTCTGCTGCTCTCATTGGTTACTTTTAGTTACAAAATCTTCAAATTGAGAGATACAAATTAATAAAACAGAAATTAGAAATTTGAAAATTGAAAATTGATGCATAGTTTTTATAGATGTCTGAATCTTTGAGTAGTGTCAGACTTTGATATTTCAAATGTTGACTACTTCTAGTCGAATGCATATATGATAGAAATATCAAATCCATGCACACAGTGATAAAGACTTTACTGAAAGTTTTTTTAAACAGCCTCGACATTGAAGTGTCGCAACTCACGGATACTTTTTTTGTAGGCCTAGACATATATATTTTAAAAATGCTACCCGTCTGTTTCTATCTTAAGTTTAAAATGTGCCAATTGCGTAAAATAGAATAACGCAAAAGTGAAATAGCGCAATTTTGCGAGAAATGAAGTTGATTGAGCAAAGTGCTTTTTTGCGCAAAAATGTAGCGCAACTAAAGCAAAAGATTGCCTTTCTTACAAGCAGTAATATTTGCTTCTATTCTTACAGCAGTAATACTTTCTTCTCTTCTTACAAACATAATATTTGTTTCTATTCTTACAAGCAGTACTATGTGCTTCAATTCTTACAAACATTAATATTTGATGCAATTCTATCAAGCAATAATATTTTATTCTATTTTATAAGCAACAATATTTGCTTTGTGGTATGCAGATTGCAGATTTAACCTGATTAACCGGAATACCAGCTGCACTTTGTTCTTTTAAGTTTTAATTTAGTCATCTGGTCTTACAAGCAATAATATTTACGTCATCTATTCTTACAAGCAGTAATATTTACTTCACAGGTCGCTGAATTTATCTTGCTAAGCAGTAAGACCAGCATCTTAAAAGTGTCTGAATAGTCACCATAAACTGCTGCTTCCATATCAAAACAGATGTCAAAATATCGGAACAAACGTGTATGAAGTATTATGTACTTAAAAAAATTTTAAGAAATTTTCTGTTCTGATAAACAGTTTGGTCTTCTTATGTATATATCCAGAAATGTTCTCATAAAATAAAGCCTATTGATACGATGCCAAGACTGTCCTACTACACACTTACAACCTGGTTACTTATCAACACAGTGTTTCAGTACTCTAAATGCCACACAAGCTATATATATCCAAATAGCTTCTAATACAATAGATGGTAACGTAGAATTTGTACACTCTCAGTAAAGCTGTATTATTACGTCACAAGTGTCAATTCAGTTTTTGTGTCCGACAAAATAATGAATAATAGTGATAATTTTAGAATAAAGAGCTTATCTTATAGTAAAATAAGTGCAATTTTGTGTGTTCTTTATTTTCTGTTATTACACATTTTTATTTAATCTTGGAAAACATATCAGCTAATGTGAGAAAATTTTGTTTTCCTTGTTATATTTGACGCTTGTGACGTCGTGTATAATTGATTTATTTCTCTGTTGCCACCTATTGTACTTGATAATCTATTTGTATTTGTATATATCGATCCCAAAAGATGGCGACGATCCAACCTGGCTATATCAAACAGGGTTTCAGGTTTACTCTCTCACAGTAATTAGTACGGAGTTACTACATATACGCGTGTATATATTAATGAGGTTTTAGTTTATTGAGAGATGATGTACGCTAATCCTTTACTAATTGTTACAGGGTATACACACTTACAAATATACTTTAAGATGTACAGAGATAAAGAAGGAATTGAGTTTTTGCCACAAACTCTGTTCTGCAGAACTCGATATCTTTGCAACCCGATGTCGTAGACTTCTGATATTACCAACTATGATTTCTGTAATATCAAATAATCTAAAAACACCTTCTGGCAGGAAAAGATGTATGGATTAGAACATTTAAGTTTGTAGCAAAGACTCATTTCCTTTATGAATTTTTTATTTTTAACATTTAGATTTCTGTTTATTCAAAGACAATGGCAACAAAATTTGTACTAATTAAATATGGAGAAAAACGTTATCCCATATGAGAGATAAACTACCTTTTTAAATCAGAAATAGTTCGGAGAAAGTGGGAAAACTGTCTAAGTGTGCTCTAATATAAGAACAAAGTAAATTTTAAAGTTTATTTAAAACTTCAAAAAATAAATCTATTTAAGTGCATTTTCTATTTCGATTAAAGATTCCAAATGCTGTCTTCAAGTTTCAAAGAAGATTTTAATTGGATTTAATTAAATTAATTTCAATTATTTTTGTTTTTTCTAATTTTCACATTTCACTCCGATAAATTAAATTAAGTTTCATGTTCTATTTTAAATCATCACAGAGGAGGGGGGGCAACGGGACATGTTCCCCCTAATAAGATTAAATTACGATTAAAGAATTGTTTTATAAATCCTGGCTACGGGCCTGGCTTAAATCTTATTTAGAACTAAAAAAGACTATTTTGTACAAAAAGGTTTATTAACTTTTCAATTTTTCACTTCACTTAATTTCCAAATATTTTTTCTAATAATTTGTTTTCTGACAAAAGAACAGGGATACATGTTTATAGTAGAAAGTTTATACACATTCCAGGTAGATTATCAAGTACAATAGGTGGCAACAGAGAAATGGACCAATTATACACAACGTCACAAAATAAATAGTGTAAAAACAGAAAATAAAGAACACATCAAATTGCATTTATTTTACTGTAAGATAAGCACTTTATTCTAAAATTATTACTATTATTAATAATTTTGTCGGACACAAAAACTGAATTGGCACTTGTAACGTAAGAAGTTCGGTCCGTGCAAAAACAGAATCTAAAATTACCTATAACTTTTTTGTGACTAAAGCTAGATCTGTAGCTTTAGTCACAAAAAACTATATTTTTGAAAAGCCCTGGAAACATGTAGAAACATGTGTCACATCTTGCTATTTGATTAAAACGAAAACCAACTTTTTATATTTTTTTACCCTTTATTTTGACATTAATTTAACCCTCCCTCGCACCCAAACTATTAAAGTTATCGGTCCAATTTTTTTCAATGAGCTTGCTTTGAAAATTTGGACTATGAGCATGTATTTCAACCCTAAATCTACTTTTCTCTTGGGCCTTTTTCTAGGGGGGGNAGCCTTTACAGGGTTAACTTAACCAAGTTCAATTTTTCGATCGATTTCAATCCATCTTTTATATCTATCTATTTATTTATTCATTTGTTTGTTTGCATTAATTAATTTTTTACAATTTACATATATATATATATTTACATTAGAAACACATGTTTTATATTTCCGAAAATTTGATCAGAATCTAAAATATAAATCATAAATTATTAATCAAGTTTGATGTAAAAAGTTAAATATTCCAATATTTTGTGCAAAAATACTTAAAACTTTTTTACTTCCAATATACACACCACCACTATAGGATGAGACATCGTTTATCCAAACAAATTACAAATTACAAATTAAAAATTACAATCTTTCTGAAAATCATTTGTGAAACATTTTTGGTTTTTATAAAAAGGAAAATAATTTTTCACAGATGAAAATTATCTAAATTATTATTTTTAAATAGAACATTTTTTGTATAAATCTAACATTACCATGTAAAAGTGGTTAAAAATAAAGGAAATGCAAAGCCTGGAACTAATGTGAGTAAATCTACAGAGTATAGGAAAAAATGTGTTTACAAGTAAAAAAAGAATAAATACTAATGAAACGTGGAAAGTCGGAGCTCTCTGGCGGACTCTCCGCCTTTCATTCGCCTCATACGGCGTGTTAATCTTCTTCCTTCCGATCCATCGTCATTACTGGCCGACCTTATTTTCTATGCCCTCGTGATTCAAGCCGTGGTTTATGCCAATAAGCTTGTATCTGAAAAAGAACTCAGGTCAATGATTACTTGCTTTTCCATGCGTTGAAACTCGCGTTGGAATCATGTTTTCTAGGATGGCATCTTTTAACGGACAAAAATATCTTGATACACTGTACACGGGGTCGACTTATTATTCGTCCTACTTTCTGTCTGACCTACAGCTATATATAAAGAGCTAATAAGCTGCCATGCTTGTACGCCGGACTACTTGCAATCTGAGCTTAGCTCCGGTTCCATATGAGGACTGAAGGAGTTGCATCAATAGAACTATCCAATCCGAGCTTAGCTCTGGGTCTGTATCAGAACTGAAGAGGTTGCATCAATAGAATTATCCAATCCGAGCTTAGCTCCGGGTCTGTATTAGAACTGAAGGGGTTACATCAACGGACCTATCCTTCTTCCGAGCTATTGAGCTCACACTGGTTACAATAAAATATTTTTTTTCAGTTTTTTGTTTCAGTCAACCTGCAGTGCCCAGGACTAAATCTAATCAATGCATGTGAGTTCTGGAATAATTATTTTCTAAAACTTTCTAATGGAAAAGAGTTCAGTTCAACAAGTTTTTCGACCATGGTCAGGTCCTTAGTCAGACAAAAATGAAAAATGAATTGTCTCTTTTTGAACTTTTGAGTTTTTCTCATGATCTTCTTCACTTATCTTTCTTCATTTTTCTTTTAATGAACGGGAGTGTTCGCGAAAAATGGAAGAGGTTATAGGCCTCTGTACTACCCCCCTCTCATGAGTTTAAATCGGGCATACAATTCCTGCTTTATATATTTAGGTAAAGTTAAAAAAATGGACCAATTTATAAAATAATTTTTTTTCTTCTAAAGCTGGCTATGCTTTGATAAGGTTAAAGGAAGTGTTCGCGAAAAATGAAAGGGGGTAGGATTACGACGACAAATTATCAATGGTGATCGCTACTAATCTTACTTCTATCTGTTGTGTCTATAATAAGAAAATTGTTAAAAACTACTCATACCGAAGAACGTAGCATCCATACATTTAAATTATTAAAACATTTTTTCTGTTTGGCATTCACCCTTTTCAGAACTATAGAATTATAATTAGCCCGCTATTTAAAGAATTAAATTACAGCATGCCCATTGCATGGCCAATAAAAACGGTACGGCCTCTCCAAATCATATACTAAGCAAAAATTAAGAGAATATTGTTGTTTTCTGTCAATTTCCTTCTCTTTTACTGCGTAAAACCCCAAAAAGTCCCTGTTACAGAGAAACCATCAATATAATATAAAAAAAGAAATGCAAATATATAATCTTTACTTAGAATAATGATGAAAAGGTAGCGCTGTGAATCTTGTATGCAATATTTTACAAAGAGGGTCAATTTAAATTAAGTCTTCAGTTTCTTTAGTTAATATATATTATATATATCTAATAGATTATTAAGTACAATAGATGGCACTGTAGAATTTGTACACTCAGTACAGCTGTATTCTTACGTCACAAGTGCCAACAGAGTATGTGTCCGACAAAAATATAAATAATAATGATAATAAAGTGCTTATCTTACATTGAAATAAGTGCGATTTTGTGTTATTTATTTTCTGTTTTTACATTTTTTAATTTAATCTTGGAAAACATGTCAACTAACCGGGGAAAAATGTTATATTTGACACTTGTGACGTAATGTATAATTGGTCCATTTCTCTATTTCCACCTTTTTAACTTGATAATCTATTTGATGCATATAATATGGAAAAATATGTGAACTTTGAAGTTCAAAAAAGTTTTTTTTAAGATTAAAACAATGCTTGGCTATTTTTTCAGAGCAGCAAGAAACATGATTTGTGCACTGAACAGGAGTAAAAATATTTTATCTAAATAAAATCTAAATATTTGTAAAATTAGTAAAAAAAATCTTTTTTTCAGTGAAAGCTATTTTGATGTTTGTGATTCCAGTTTTATGTTTACAATTGTTTAATGTATTCTATCTGAATAATATCAAAATAAGAGATTCTGGAATGCTCGTCAGTCAAAGGTATTTTTTACATAGATTAAAGAGAGGTCCTCTTAGGAATAAAAAGTTTTTACTTTCTGAAAACAGGAACTGATCGTTTTGTCAACGAATTAGAAAAAACGAAAAACGAAATAGTAATTTTTTTTCTGTCATACCATAGTTTTTAAAGTTTTTACTTTTTTGAAAACAGGAACTGATCGTTTTGTTAACGAATTAGAAAACCGAAAAAGGAATCGTTTTCCAAAATCTATGAAAAACGAAATAGTAATTTTTTTTCCATCATACCATCGTTTTTAAAGTTTTTACTTTTCTGAAGACAGGAACTGATCGCTTCGCCAACGAACTGGAAAAAAACGAAAAACGAATCGTTTACTAAAATCTATGAAAAACGAAATAGTAATTTTTTTCGATCATACTATCGTTTTTTAGTACAACATCGTTGTTTCGTTTTTCGTTTTTCATAAGTTTAAAACTAACAGTTCTTTTAGTTTATTCGTCAGTTTGAAAAATAAAAAAACCGTTATTCGTTCATTTGATACGTCATTGAATAAATTGGAAATATTTCGATATTTTACGAGGAAAAAAAATAAAGTATAATTATATAGATTTTTTTTAGCTTGGAATCCAAGATTGTAGAACACAGGTTTAATAAAACAGTTTATCAAGAATTACTCACATCAGACGGGAACTTTCTTCTATACAAGGCCTTTCTAGATCTCAGGTTCATAACGTACTAGTTCAAGGGCCTGGCGTTGCCCGTAGAAATAAAAAAGTCAATGAAAAATAAGACTTACTTCCATGGGATCACACGGTTTCCTCTAAAAGTTTTTTAAGTTAAAGTTAAAGAATATCGTAAAGAAACTGATTACTCGCCGCAAACTCTAGTTTTCTGATCAGTATATTTTTACCTTGTTGGTTTAAATCAATGTGGCATTTATGCGATACTTCTTTGTGGCCTTCTACCTTCTCCAGTTTTGATTTTATGTATAACCAGGCTTTTAGGGCGCTTCGTGCCCAATGCCCATCCTCTATTTAAATTTTCGCGGATTTTATAAAAAAAACTTGTGGATTTAAATTTTTTTTATGTATATATAGATTATGAGAAACGACCATTTTTTCAAAAGCTTTTCAATAAGCAAAGAGTTATTATAAAAAATACATATAAGATTTCAATCTTACGTGCAATTTCCTCTAGATTGACGAGCAATTTTCTTCTTGTTTGACGTGCAATTTCCTCTAGTTTGACGTGCAATTTTCTCTAGATTGAGGAGCAATTTTCTTCTTGTTTGACGTGCAATTTCCTTTAGTTTGACGTGCAATTTCCTCTAGCTTGACGTGCAATTTCCTCTAGTTTGACGTGCAATTTCCTCTAGTTTGACGTGCAATTTTCTCTAGATTGAGGAGCAATTTTCTTCTTGTTTGACGTGCAATTTCCTTTAGTTTGACGTGCAATTTCCTCTAGCTTGACGTGCAATTTCCTCTAGTTTGACGTGCAATTTCCTCTAGTTTGATGTGCAATTTCCTCTAGTTTGACTTGCAATTTCCTCTAGTTTGATGTGCAATTTCCTCTAGTTTGATGTGCAATTTCCTCTAGTTTGACGTGCAATTTCCTCTAGTTTGACGTGCAATTTCCTCTAGTTTGACGTGGATTTCAAACTTTGACCATTTTATCTATCAGAACTTTTGTATTGCATACTCATAATCCCGATCGTTTGATCTCGATATCCTCTGTATCATTGTATGTACTTTTAATTTGTGAATCTATAAAAAACTTTACCTTTCCAAATCTTAACTTGAGTTAGTCCTCCCCTGTCCTCCCCTGATCAAAGCTTTCTTCAATCCTTAACTAGGTTACCATGCCTTTCCATTCACCTTGTTGTGTCTTCCACGGAGTTTTGAATTTAATATGTTTTAATACCAATAACTTTCAAATTCAAAAGTTCTAAAACTAAACTGCAGACAAAATGTGTTTCACCATTGTATAATGTTTGAGGAGGAATACTTACTTAAGAATAAGATTAAGTCATTGCTGCAATATGATTAATCTCTTAATTAAAACTAAAAAATTGTTGACGATTGTTTTTTAATATCATCCTTTAGCAGTAACATTTTTTAAAACTATCATTGACAAACTAAAATTTTTACATTTTTTTATTTTGTTTTATTTAGAGAAGAACCAACAGTTCGAATATTTGGCTTTTTCAACCAACATCCACCAAGGGTCAGATTTTTCATTTTTAATATTAGTAAATTATGCTTTTTTTCTGTTATTTATACTTGCAAATGATTTTTTTTCTGTGAAGAATAATAAATTATCCTTTTTTGTCTGTTTTTCTGTCATTAAAAGTAAAATATGTTCTTTCTTTTATTAATGTTAGTAAATTATGTTTTTTTTCTGTCCTCAAGAGTAAATTATGTTCTTTTATAAATATTTATAGTAAATTCTGATTTTTTCTGTTATTGATAGTGAATTATGCTTTTATCTGTTAAATAGTGAATTATGTTTTTTTCTAATATTAATAGTAATTTTTTTATTTATAGTAAATTTTTTTTCGTCTATTAATAGTAAATTATGTTTTTTTCTGTTATTAATAATAAATTATCCATTTTGTCTGTTATATACAGTGAATTATATTGTTTTTGTTATTAAAACTAGAAAATTATGTTTTTTTTTTCTTTTATTAATGGTTAATTATGCCTTTTTTCAATAAGTAATGTTAGAAAGTTATGCTTTTTTCTATTATTAAAAGTAAATTAAATTTTTTCTGTTATTAGTATATTATGCTTTTATTTGTATAAAAAATTTATTTTGAGTGGCTGCTGGCGCAAATTTAAGTATTGCAAGGTACATGCTCATTGTGGTAGCGCCCCCTCAAGTCGCATCAGCTCTCACACCAGTCTAAAAGTTGCATGATCCTTGCCGGTACAACACATACTGTCATTTAGTCGTACGTACATGCTGTCCATTCAGGCAACCCAGTGTAGAGTCAACGTACCCAGCACGTTTTTTGCAACAAATGTTCATAGTGGAAATAGCCTTTTTCGTATATAATCGTTCTTCTCGTATTGGTACAATGAATTCCAACAAATTACTTTATTTATTTATCTCTAACTAACTAGCTTGGGAATCCAGCTTTGGCTACCAACGAAGTTTTCTTTTACTTATGTAACTACGAACTATTAAACATGTGGCTCCACCAAGTTTTAGTCAAAATTTGAGGCAAATCGGTTAAGGATTCATGACTCATGAGTTATTATCGGCCACATAAACACACAGATAGAGATTACTACTTTATATAAATTGATTTCTTGAGCTCGATAAAAGCGTTGTTACCCAATACTCCCCATTGCATTATAACGTATTTCTTTTTAAATTACTTCTAATGTGCAGATTGCGACCTATTGCCAGCTACACTACAGCAAACTGACTGAGATTGTTGTTAGAAAGGTATGTCAAGCGTTTTCAGCAGTGTGTGATTCACCACGGTGTTCTCTTAAATTAGATATATATTTTTGATTGATTCTTTATTATATTAAAATGATGATTTATTTTCAACTATGGATCCGGTAAAGATGTTAGGGTACCGTTGTGAATTAGGAGTTCTCTAAATAAAGGTTAATGCATTTTCAGAAAGTATAAATTAAACATTGTTAAAAGTACAACTAAATAATGGATTTCCATTAAATATTTATCTAATTTAATCTAAATTATTTTGTGGAACATGAAAAGTTTATGCATAATTTTAGGTTAAATATGTACGGATCGATGTCTGTATAATATTAGGTTAAATATTACGGATCTGTATAATTTTAGGTTAAATATGTACGGATCTGTATAATTTTAGGTTAAATATGTACGGATCGATGTCTGTATAATTTTAGGTTAAATATGTACGGATAGATGTCTGTATAATTTCAGGTTAAATATGTACGGATAGATGCATAGAGAATAGAATATATAGAGAGGAATTAAAAGAATCTCTCGGTATGAATTTTATCAGTCCCTTTCAGACTGAAAGGGAGTTCAAAGTGTACAAATCATGTAAATGTTCACAAATTATATGCAGTAGAGTACATTAATACAGTATGTTCAAGGGCGTACACAGGGGGGGGCATACAGTATGGAAACAGTACAACAAAATGGCCGTTTTACATTTTTTTCTAGTAAATTCCTCTCTATATATTCTATTCTCTATGGATAGATGTCTGTCTAATTTTAGGTTAAATATGTACGGATATGTATAATTTTAGGTTAAATATGTACGGATCTGTATAATTTTAGGTTAAATATGTACGGATCGATGTTTTTAAATTTGGAAAAATTAAAGACAAAAAACGGCGAAGTACAATTTACCAACCCTATATGCTTTCTTGCATCCTGCCAAAGGTAAGAAATCTACTTTTTAAAAACTTTTAAACTTAGTTTATTTGATCTGTATTTGTAAATACGATTTTATTTTGTCGCTAATATACAGGGTGTCCCAAAAAACATGGGATTCAGTGACAAATTGGATATCGTCTTTGTTATGAATTAGCATTGTAATACCTAATTTCAAAAGCCATATTATTATGTCTGCTAGAGTTTATTTTATGAAAAGGGTAGAAGACTGTAAAGATATGTCTATAATGTATCAGCAAGATGAACAGTGAAGAGTAAAGACGGACAAGTTTACTCTGTTTGTATACTGCAATTTTCTTGTTTTACCAAGTACAACCGTATGCAGTCAAAACATTAAAAAAAAATTGTTAACATAGCAGACGAAACTCTTAAAGATTACAGCTTTCTCAGTAGGTATCACTATACTAAATCAAAGAATTATTAAAAAGACGATATCGAATTGGTCACTGAATTCCCATGTTTATTGGGACACAGTGTAGTATAACAGTTTCAGCACTACTCAGAAACTCCCAAGTCTTCGTCGACAAAATAAAGAGTGAATATAAAATACTCATTTGTAAATTCACATGTCGGAGTCATGAAACCGGGTTTCCTATCCTGGCTTTCATGACGATACCCTGGCATAAGTTGCGGGCTCAGAGCTGGGAACTTTTGTGTTGGATACACCTAATCTTGATCTTGATATCCACACTGAACACTTTTGTGTTGGATACACCTAATCTTGATCTTGATATCCACACTGAACACTTTTGTGTTGGATACACCTCATCTTGATCTTGATATCCACACTGAACACTTTTGAATTTTACGCAAAATCAAATTGATCTCTTGATTTAAATATACTCTCTGTTCTCTCATTGGTTGAACGCAAAATTCGCTGGCTTCTGATTGGCTCTACCTTTTCCAGAGACGAAACTCTTTACTGGATATTGAATAAAGATTATATATCACTCTGTAGATTAACAAAAGATCGAAATCATTCATTGATCTCGATATTCACAATCCCATCTCTGAAATATTTTTACTTTGTTTACAATATTTGTTAAATTGTTTACAACAAACAAGTTCTGATCAGCTGATCCTTATATGTCACAGTAATAAATGAACAACTCATATCACTCTTAATACCCTTAATCCCATTAGCTTAATTTCTATATCTTTTTTATCCCTTTTGATTTTCTGTTTAATCTTTTGGATATCCCTACTGGGTTCTGACCAAATTGTGTTTTCTCATTGGTTGGGCGTAAAAATCCCTGCTTCTAATTGGCTGTTCGATTTCCACAAACTACACTCTCATTGTTTGAATCTTAGACACTTTCCTGAATATCTTATTAGGATTAAATTAATCTGCAGATTAATAAAAGTATGGATCTCAATATTCACAATGCAAGAGTTTCCAGCACAGATATTTTTTTTCATGTTCAGCTAAAGTCTGAGTTCCCAACTGCAGTTTCCCTGGTGGAGGAAAGAAGAACTAAACAACCAACAAATAGATTAAAGTATAAATATAATAAAGTATTAATAGATTTAAGTATAAATATACTAAAGTATTAATAGATTTAAGTATAAATATATTAAAGTATTAATAGATTTAAGTATAAATATACTAAAGTTGATTTGATTTAAGTATAAGTAGACTAAAGTATTAATAGATTTAAAGTATAAATACTTTAAAGCACAGTAGATAAATACAAAGAGATTAAAGTAATAGATTAAAGTATAAATAGATTAAAGTATAAAAAGATTATAGTGTAATAGATTAAAGTATAGTAGCTTAAAGTATAAATAGATTAAAGTATAATAGATTAAAGTATAGTAGACTAAAGTATAAATGGATTAAAGTATAATAGATTAAAGTATAAATAGATCTAAGTATTATTAGATTAACGTATAAATAGTTTAAAGTATAAATAGATGAAAGTGTAAAAGAAAAAAGTATAAGTAGATTAAAGTATAAAAAGATTATACTGTGATAGATTAATGTATAGTAGTTTAAAGTATAAATAGATTAAAGTATACTAGATTAAAGTATAAATAGATTAAAGTATAATAGATTAAAGTATAAATAGATTAAAGTATAATAGATTAAAGTGAAAATAGATTAAAGTATAAATAGATTAAACTAAAAATAGATTAATATATAAATAGATGAAAGTATAAATAGATTGAAGTAAAAATAGATTATTCAAGTATAATAGATTCAAGTATAATAGATTAAAGTATAAATAGATTAAAGTATAATAGTTTAAAGTATAAATTGATTTAAGCATAGTAGATTAAAGTATAAATAGATTAAACTATGAATAGATTAAAGTTTAAATAGATTAAAGTATATATAGATGAAAGTATGAATAGATAAAAGTATAAACAGATGAAAGTATAAATAGATTAAATTATACATAGATTAAAGTATAGTAGATTAAAGTAAAGATAGACTAAAGTATGAATAGATTAAAGTGTAATAGATTTAAGTATAAATAGTTTAAAGTAAAACAAAGATCGCTTATTTGAAGGGATCACACAATGATTTTTAAACAAAATAGACTATCTATAAAAAATGAAATAGCTTGCCTACAATGTTATTAATACTCAAGTTTACAAGGGCTTCTGCGGGTAAAATTAAACTCTAGTTCGAGGGACTTTAAAGGAAAAATGAAAGGGGGTATAGGCTGTAGCAAGTGACAACGATACTACACTGCCATTGACTGAAGTTTTGGTGACGTAATACGGACTATATGGACTATATATAATTATATTATCAATCATATCTATTAAAAATGCAAAATAAAGATTTGTTACGCGAGCCATGCTGCGTATAGAAAGTCTGTTTGTCGCCCCTGTGTATTTCTGAGTTCCTCCTGAAGATCTGTACGGAATGTATTGTGAAAGAACTAGTTTAGGAACTGTTTACAGTCCGACTGCGCAGACGCAAGATTTCTCGCGGAATAGTAGTTAAAATTATATCAGTATATGTTTATTCGTTTTGCAAGTATTATCCGTGTTCAGAATTCTGGGATCACCGTGGTAACTATTTTATATATATTTATGCTTATCGGTTTGATTATAGTATGATTGATAATTGTGTATATGTTTATTGGTTCCTAGCCACAGTTTTTTAATGCCTGAGTGAATTATTTGTTGTAATTGTATGATTATCACTCAAAGCTTTTTCTGTGGGTTTATTAAACTTGTTTAGATTGAAGGCTCAGAGAAATAAACGTTCGGAACCTTACTATCTTCCTTTTTATTATGAAGAGCGTTGAGAGAAGGGAGTCTTACGATCCAGTCCTGAGAAATACCACACGGTACATATATTAGGTCTTTAGGGAAATCGCCAAGTAGCGAAACAAGATTTTAAAATTATAATAGGAGCAAACCTGAAATTCTCAGGCTCCTGTGGGATATCGCCGTGTTCAGATTGGTTTCGTATTTGTTGAATATGATCTGTTTAATACTACAACATCTATACAAAACTGTATATATGTGAATTTGGTATAAATTTGACACAGTTTTATATCAATTTCTCGAGACAGTAACATCAGATAGATGTTTTATATGTATCGTTTAACGCCTGAGATTCTCAGGTTTCAGCCTATACCCCCTTTCATTTTTCCTTTACAGTCCCTGTAAGGAAAAGAATAACTTTGCCATAGTTGATCAGTTAAAGGGATACCTTTTTAAATCAGATATGTCATTCTACAAATAAAGGACCACATAAGTCCCTTAAAAAACATAATTATATATTTTTAGTATTGTTTACAAAAAGCATGAGGGTTCAAAGGATATGTTTGCAGTTTGCTTCAGAGCAATGTCATTCACAGAGGACATTTCATTCAGACTAGGTGAATAAAATAATTTTTTGGGGGGGTTTTATTCCCAAAATAATCGGAATTTAAATTACATTAAATCCCCAAGTAAAACTTCAGTGTTTTACACAAATTTTGTATTAGGAAATAAGGTGGGTAATCCTTTTTTACTTGTACAGTATTGCGGGTAATTTTATGAGGTACTAGCTGAAGTGCCCTGCGTAGCCCGTGGAATTAAAAAAATGTCAGATGAAAAAAGTATAACAAAAAAGCGAACTATGTAATGTTAAATATAGGTCAAATTATGATCAAAAGTCACATGTTGAAGGGATAAGAACCAAAATTTTAAAACCGCGTGACCTAGCTCAAATTATTTAAAGGAATGGAGTTTCTGCCACAAACTCTGATTTTCTAATCCCTCAATCTTTGCAACTTGATGTTGTAGACCTCTAATATTTCAAACTTTAAATTATGTTAGAATATATAGTCTGAGTTTGAGGTTTACACACCGTCAAGTTGCAAAGATAGAGGGATTAGAAAATTTGAGCTTGTGGCAAAAACTCAATTCCTTTCCGGTCAGTTGAATGGCTGGAACTGTTGAGGATTCTAGGAGCGACTAAAGTTTTTATTTATGAAACAGATTTGCATCCGAATACTCACAAGGTACTTTTTCACTTTTATCCACCTGCATTTTGTATCAAATATTTAAATATATACGTATGTAATTACAATTTAACAATGTAAACAAAAATACAAAATTTTTGGAAAACTGGAAAATTTGGTGAAAGAATTTAAGGGACTGTATGCGGTATTTTAAGTGACCCTCCATGCAAAGATTGCAATGCCAGATGCACAAAGGGTTCCTCCCTCAAAAGCATTGACTGGTGCATTTCTACAGCAGGAAAACATTAATCTTTCTTTAATCGATAAAAAAAATATATTTCCGACATTATTGATCAAAAAAGGTTTTAAGCGTACCGTTGTTAATCGGGCATTGACATCTTTGTCTGGAGGGTCACTTGAAATTACACAAACAGTTCCTTTAATATCAATGTACGAGAAAGATTGCTAATCTTTATTATTAATTTACAAACGTATTTTTAACAACATTTTACTTAATAGACTTTAAAGTTCTATGAAAAGTCTGGTTTTGTCAAACTCAATTATTTCTCCTTTCCAGGTATTAAAGTTCAACAAGGCGTCTAGATTTTTCTAATTTTGCTAAATCATTTTCTTAAATTGTCCAAGGCAATTATTTTGAATGGAATTGAACACTTGCAACAAACTCCAATTTTCTTTATCCGTGTTTCTTACCAACTAAACTATGAAATCTGAGGCCGAATTTAAAGAATTTGAGCCGCGGCTTAAATATGGTTGGTTCCATTTAAAATCGTATTCAATGTTTCAAGATTTAACCCGGCGCTCAATTGAAACCAGTCTTTAGCGGATTTAAGACGCGGCTCAAATTCATTAAATTCGACACTGTTAGATAGAAGTTCGAAGTTTGAAATATAAAGTTGTAAATGTTTTATTGTGTCCTAAATATTTACGTGGATTCCATTGGTCTAGGTTTGTTTTTGAATCATTTTCTGCTTTATTTTCCCTACCAGGCCAGGGTCCAAAGGAATTAAGTCTTTGCCACAAAATTAAATTTCTAATCTCTAGCTCTATTCTTGCAACCAGATTATGTAATTCTTTGGCATTTCAAAGTTGAAATATTTGATCTAACAGAATTCATAGTTTAAAATATCTAAGATCTACGCCATTGGGTTGCATAGATATCATGGTACTAGAAAATCAGAGTTTGTGGCAAAAGCTCCATTTCTTTGGCATAATATAAGAAAAGTAATTGCTTTCAAAATTGTTTAATATAAACATCTCTTTCGTATTATATCTAATGTCTAGTGCACAAACCGAATGAAACAGATCATCTTGGACTTGAGAACAATGTTCTTCAATCCGAACTGATGCCCCACCAGGACTGCTTGTATTCAAATATGTACAGGTTAAATCTTTTGAATTGTTAATCTGTTCATAATTAGTTCCTGTTCCTGGAGTCACTGATTTAACAGTTCGCGGTACATGTTCAAAAAAAGCTGTCACAATTTTACTTATTAAACATAAATTTGTCCCTTGTTCTCTTTTAAACTTTTTTGTTTGCGGGTGAGATTTAAATTAAAAATCATTTTAAAAAATTCATATTTTTTTGTAGATTTGACTATTTTGCTGTAATGGATATAGATGAAGTTATTGTTCCAACACAAAACAGAACTTGGATGGATATTTTAGAAGAACTTCAAAGAGTTAAGATTTAAATTCTTTTTATTTATTTTCTTTAATTTAATGGAAGAGTTTGTAAAAATCGGCATTTTGTAAAACAAAGTATTAATTTGTACATATAGAAAGCAACATCCTAATATTTGATGATAAACTTAAAGATATTTTTCCACACACAAAATAGATAATTTTTTCCATAGACAAAGTAAACCTGATATTTCATATTCACAGAAAAAACTTCTCACATTTTAATTATATCTTACTATATTAAGGAAGTGAGTTGACACAAACTAAAATTGTCTAATTCCTTTTTTAAACTAAGAATTTTGTTATATCAAATAAACAAAATTTTAAAAATCAAATGGTTACACTATCAGGTTGCAAAGATGTAGTGACTAGAAAATTTGAGTTGGTGGCTAAGACTCAAACACTTTGTCCACAGGCCCTGATATTTCATTATATTCACATGGACAAAGTTAACATGAGTTATGTGTAGAGAAAAAGTTTAACATCCACGTTTTATAAGAAATCAAATCAGTTGATATTGAAAAATATGAAAATGTAAAAATGTAAATACTTTTGTAGAGAAATGTGTCCCTAAACAAAGCCAGTTTGACATTCCGAAATGGGTATTTTCTACAGCAATACAAGGATGCCAACAGTCAGGGACCTTTCACCGACATTCCACTGCACAACAACATGCTGCAACAAGTTTACAGGTTGGTGACATTCCACTGCACAACAACATGCTGCGACAAGTTTACAGGTTGGTGACATTCCACCTGACAACAACATGCTGCAACAAGTTTACAGGTTGGTGACATTCCATCTGACAACTTCATGCTGCAACAAGTTTACAGGTTGGTGACATTCCATCTGACAACAACAAGTTTACAATTTAGTGACATTCCACCTTACAACTGCTTGCTCTAACAAGTTTACAGGTTGGTGACATTCCATCTGACAACTTCATGCTGCAACAAGTTTACAGGTTGGTGACATTCCACTGCACAACAACATGCTGAAACAAGTTTACAGGTTGGTGACATTCCATCTGACAACAACATGCTGCAACAAGTTTACAGGTTGGTGAAATTCCACCTGACAACAACATGCTCTAACATTTAAGTTTTAAAATTGGCGACATTTTCGCTTATAAAGTCGACCCACTCAACATAGAATCTCAATAAAAGCTAAGCTAAGAACATTCACGTGGGTTTACCGAGTTCCCCAATCAAAATTTGAGGCAAATTGGTCTAGGGGTCCCTGAGTTATGATCGGACAAAAAAAACAGACATACAAGCAGAGATTTCTGAGTTATGATCGGACAAAAAAAACAGACATACAAGCAGAGATTTCTGAGTTATGATCGGACAAAAAAAACAGACATACAAGCAGAGATTTCTGAGTTATGATCGGACAAACAAACAGACAGACAGACAGACAAACAGAGATTACAACTTTATATATATATGCACATCTACATAATTGTATACTTTGCTTTGTTTATCAGATGTATGCATAAATGGTTCTGAATGATGATGGGCGAATGATCCAGTTTTTGTTTCCAAACAAATGGATTTTTGTGTTTAAAATGTCGATGCTCTTGTTAGGTACAGGTTAACCCACAAAGGATGAGACTTCAGAGACGACTGTACTGAATTTTTATAGTCCTTTATCTTGCATTCAGGGTTCCTTGTAGGCCAAAACTGGCATATTTCTGTGCTTAATTATTTAGTATACCATCAAAATACTCAATTGAATGCAGAAACCAGAAATCAAGCTTTAAATCGTCTTATTTGTTTACTGTTGGGTCGTCTTTACAGTCTCATCCTTTGTGGGTAACCCTGTACTTGAGTTGAAAACTGTTATTTATCTTAGATCTCTAGAACATCATCCTCCTAATTTTGCCAGCAAATCATTTCAGAATACACGCCAGGTTTATCAATTCAATATTCTTATATCAAACTGAACACCCGCGATTTAAAATTTAGCTCTCCATGAATAAATTTTAGAAATTCCAAATTTTTTGAAAGCGTTGATCTTGCGGTAATCTAGTTAATATCTAGTTAATACTTGTTATTATTTTTAAAATATAAAAATGTGTATAAATAGTTTTTGATTTGTTTTTACAGACCCTGATATCTGCCAACCATTATTCCTTGATATGCCTGAAAAGTTCGAAATGTGCTCAGTATTCAGTTGATCTTAGCATCGGACAACTAAACCACTACAGGTCAGAAAATACATTTTATTTGTGGTCAAATTTTGTCAATCAGATTTGGTAGCTTGCTTATTAAATGTTCCTACTGGGTTTCTATAATTTTCCACAAAATCATTCGAATAATTTTGGAAATTATGGCCTTATCATTCCAAACCCATAAAGTTATTTGGTGATCATGAGCATGGTGAATTTGTCCAGCATGGCATGATAATTTACAGACGTTTCTGAAAGCTCTAGTACTAAAGTTGACTATGGGAAAAGCTAACAAAAAACAAACAAATAAAGCCAATTTTTGCCATTTAATTTATTTTTCTACGATGTAAACGTTAGATTTGGTTCTCCATGTGAAAAACAATACAATAATAAGATTTTTTGTACAATTTGATGAATTCTACAAACCTGCTAATCGAGTAGCGTGTTAGAAATGGGCCAAATCCCGGTTTGAAACTAATGTCCCATGAGCTTATGATTATCTAAATATAATTTTAGAATGTCGTGTCCTGTACAATACCACACAAAGTTCTGTCTGAAGACGACCCCTACAGTAAAGGATACAACCCTCTGGAGATGGAAGACAGAATTGATTGAAAGCACAAACAAATCTCTTCTTCAACTCGGACTCATTAATTAACTGACAAGGTCAAACTCGTTTGATACAATTCTGGCGCGACTTTATGACTTCGTAGCCCCTCTAGAACAACTATGAACAAAGAAAATGTATTTGTTAATTTATTCGAAACATTTAATCTCAATAGATTTCATTCTCACACGTGTAATTCTTCTTTAGTTTGACATGAGGTTTCCAAGCGCAAATGCTTTTTTACAATTTTAGGCAAATTTAGCAAATGAAATTTAGTTGCCTTTACTTAAAACAAGAAATCCGTTTTACTATTAATTTTCAAAAAAACTATCCATTTAAAAATTCAAAATTATTATATATTGCTTGTACATGGAGGGAGGAAACCCCTGGGCGCGATGAGCTTCCGTAATGCAGAAACGAGCCTGCCTGATTTGCTAGGCAGACTGAGCCTCCTCCAATAAGTAAGAGCCTCCGCTATGCAGTAAACGAGCCTCCGCTATACACATTTGACTCTTCCGGGCAAAACTACCTTCTTAAATGGTATATTTAGGGCCTTCAAAGTGTGCTTTTTAAAAATCCAGTCGTTTCACGCAAAAAAGCACAACTCAAATCATTATTTCAATTCTACATAAGATTAATATATTAATCTATAAAAAAGAGGTCGTTTTTAGCAGGTAAACTAGGTCACTTTTCGTATTGTGGAAGAAGAGAAAAATTGATTAGAGTAGTCTGAAGAATAAGAAAATATTATAAAAGTCACAAAATTTATTGCCATTACTTGCGCGTTACAGATTTTAACAAACAAAAATCGTTTTTAGCAATTTATCTTTAACACATTGCTCATTTTCACACAAGGGTGCCCTTCAAAACTTAAGTGTATTTTACGTGTAATTTGTATTTTTAATATTAATATTGCTCTCAAAAATAAGGCAGTTTTTAAGAAAATCAGAATTTAGATTTGCTAAAAAAAAGTTTTCTAATGATATATAAAAGTTGAATTAGTCTTCATATCACAAGAGAGACAATGGAAAATATATATTTTGTCGAGATATTTTGTTATTACATGCAATAAGAAAGATTTAAACCTAGATTCAGCTTATTGATTATTTCGTGATTTTTTTCCAATTCTTTTCTTATTATCTTAAAGGGATTAAAGGGATTAAAGGGATTAAAGGAATTGTAAATGTAATTTCAAGTGACACTCTGATTCACATAGTACACTTTAAACTTTTGACTTATCAAGGTAATCGAACTTTTTCATGTTAACCTAAAAAAACGCTTTTAGTCCTGAAAAACTTTGTTAGCAAGATGTTTTAAATTTTAAAAACATTAATATTTTCTTTCTAAAAGTAGAAGAAAAATTTTTAAACACATTTTGGACGTAAAATATATCTTTTTTGTCGCGGGGCACAAGTTATGTTCACAATACACTCCGGATTGGCAGATATCCGAGCTTAAAATTTATTTTTACAATCCCTTCAATTTTAAGACAATTATTTTTTGTTGTTTTTATCATTATTGTTTTTATATAGCTCATGATTTGTTATAAGAAATTTCTATTTTGAGTTTAATAAATAAATGTGCTTTTTTCTCCAATTTCCTTCCGATTTGTGAGCCCAAAGTTAATCTATTATAATGATAATTTAAAAACTTAAACTTGTTTTTAAGATTTAGTACACTGCAGCTTTTTATATCAATCTCTCGGCTAAGCTACATAGAACCCAAAAAGTTTAAATAGATCCAATCTTAAAAGTATTAAAATTGTTATTAATTTTATAATTGTTTTAATTTTTTGTCAACAAATTTAGTTCTTCTGAAGTGGGAAAATATAAGGTTAGGATTATTTCTTGCAAAATTAAAATGACTGCTCGCTTATTTAAAGTGACCCTCCGGTTTGTGGGATCAAGGATGACATTTGTAAAAAGCTTGTAATTAATACTTTTCAAACTTTTGTACAACGAGTTCAAGTAGAGAAGGAAGTTTAAAATAGTATCGTTGAACGAAACTCTAGAGTTTTCTCTTTGGGGTCAATGAATTGCGTAGATTTAAATCTCAGAAATCGGAAAACAACAAGAGAATGTGAAGAAACCACATAAAATAATATTTCGTAAAAAGAGAGCAATGCATGGTTATAGTTGAACTGAGAATATGATATTGTGGGAAAAAAATTTGGATTCATTTGAGACATATACAACGTATTAATAATGTATAATAACTGAGTTTGAGCGCAAAGTCGACGTTAAAAATAATTCATTTGTGTGGTTACATTTTGAGAATCAATTTTTTTAAATTACTAAATAACGACGACAAAAAAAAAAAAAATATTCTACATCAAACTAATTAGATGTTTAGGAACATATTTCTCTCTTGAAATTTTCTCAATAAATCAATGTTAGAATAAATTTTCTTTTTATCGAATTTCTTATTCGTAATGAATTTGTTAGCAGATTTCTTCAAACTCTTCGAATGTCGTCTTTTCTATAAAAATTCCAGGATATCTACAGAATATGTTTGTGGGCAATGAGACATTACAGAAACCAATAACGAAATAAGAATACTTATTTTCGATGATAATAGTTAATTTTAATTTTCACAGCCTTATCCTAGACAATTAATTAGTTTACTTTAGTATATTTACTACATTTTCGTCGTCGTTATAGAGTAATTTTTTATAAATCGGTGCTCAAAATTATCCCTCAAAAATGAACAAACTATGGGGAATTTAAAGATTGAATTTGCTCTCTTGCTGAACAAATATGCACCGTAATAACGTCTCATAGGTCTCAAATATGCACCGTAAAAACGTCTCATAGGTCTCAAATATGCACCGTAATAACGTCTCATAGGTCTCAAATATGCACCGTAATAACGTCTCATAGGTCTCAAATGATTCCTTAAAAAATGTTTCCACAAATTCTCAGTTCAATTAGTATACAGTGCCGGTCACTCCCTTTAACAAAAACATAAGAATCAACAAAACTGCCGAACCCCATTCATAAACCCGGGTTTCCGATACTGGGTTTCATTGCGATACTCTGTCTCAAGTTTCTCACTCCAACCCTTAAAGTTGTTTTTCCGACGTTTCTTTCTAATGTAGCAAATATCGTGTAAACATGATATTCTGTAAACCTGTACATTCTTAACAATTTATTTATGTTGTAGACCTATATATAATGACATTTTATAGCTGGGCTTGTGTCTCTGTGTGGCATTTAGAGCACTGAACAAATAGCTTGTTAGATAGCTACGCTTGAGTCCCTGTGTGGCATTTAGAGCCAGGTGGGTTGTTTCCAGAGATGATATTTTAAAAGCTTAAACCCAAGTAAAATCCAAACTCGGGCTTAGATAGAACCCAAGTCAGGATTGGTTCTGATTCGACCAATGAGAGACTGTTTGGCAAGCTTTCTCTCTGCAGCAAACAGAATGTCGTCAGATCAGCTGTAACAAGGAGATGTAAATTTCGAAAATTCAAACTGTATGTAGATACATTATTTTCATAGTATGTTTATTTTATATATTTAATAAAATTTGACACCACAAATAATTACCAAGATTTTAAATGTACAAATATAAAATATTTTACGAAATTTATGATCATCAGCTGCATTTAAGAGAAAAAAAACCCAAGATGGTTGGTTTTTACTAAACTCAAAGCCATCCAAAACCCGGGTCTTCACTTGAGCTTTACTTGGGTTTAAGCTTTTAAAATTTCATCTCTGGTTGACTCTGATAGCGGAGCCTGGATAGATACATTTCGAGAACTTGTTTTGGAGTAGGTGTTTACTACACTAATTTGTGTTTCTATGGTCCATGGTTGCTGCCATTAATTTGATTTCTTTCTCTCTTTTAAAAATGAAAGCTTAATGGTTTACTGGTTAAGTTAAAAGTTCTTGAAACTTTTTCGAAGAGGATCAGAAGAATAAATTCAGGTTTTTATTTCTTTTGTTATAGGATGCAAGAGGAAGAACTTTTGTAATCTACAAAAATTGATCTAAAAAGATGATATAATTTATATTTTCTCCTAAAAGTAAATATTGTAGTATTTCCAGAATGTCAAGATATGTCAAAACCAATCCTCCTTCTCTATCTATCTATCTATCTATCTATCTGTATAACTATCTATCTATCTATCTATATATCTATCTATATATCTCTATATATAAATATCTATCTATCTATCTACCATTCTCTGGAGTTTGTATAGTTTAACGGAAGACTTTGCCCTGACAACAGCCTCGATGTAAAGGGACTGAGTGCGTAATTTCAAGTGATCCTCCAGACAAATGTACAGGATCGGTTCCGTTGAAACCTTTAACGGTTCATCGATCCTAATATTCTTAGACTAACGCGGTTTTAGAAAATTCAGATGGGAATAATTTTTTTTCTACTTCCGTTCGTCGGTTGTCCTTGATCAATGATCAGTTTAAAGGACACTGTTGTGAATCAGACACGACTCTCTACAAATGTTGGGTCATGTGAAATTACGTCTTACAGTCCCTTTAAGGAAAACTTAAAGTTAAAGTACTTGACAAGTTTTCAATTGTAAGTTTAGATTACTTTTAATGATAAAACTTTGGTTTTTTTTAACTATTAACCTTCATCACACAGTCGTCGTGGTAATCATCAATAAAATAAAGACGACTTTTATTTTAATTTTTGATTTTTAAAACACACATAAACATGAAAAAGATGCTGTCAATTTACAGCTTCTCTTTGTTTACTTTTAGCTTGTAATTTGAACAAAGCTGGTTATAAATCAAAACCTGATTTAAAAGTCGTCTTTATTGTATTGATATAAACGTCGACCACTGTAAGTCATAACTGCAGTTAGCCAAGGTGTTATTGTGTCAGCTGCACTGGGTTCAAAAAAATTCGAGAGAAATTCTCCGCATCATCAAACGTGTAAAAGATGTTTCAAAATCAAGGTTTTGGAAAAATATATTATTTACTATACGCGCGGCAGACTCAGAGGGAAGTATATATGACGCATAAGAATATACTTTTTTAAAAACAAGAGCATAGCCGATAAAACCCAATCTTTTTTCATCAAATAAAATGTCATAATTATTTTAAAATCATCTTCTTCGAAAGACCGTAGTGACTCGTATAGAAGACCCGAAAGCATCCCCCCCCCCCCCATTTTCTAATTAAAACCTTTTGACTTGGTCAGTTTTATTTTCTTTTATCAATTCCTTTTAATCAATTTTCTATACAAAACGTTTTTCAAATCAAATATTACCCCCCCCCCCCCTTGAGTTTGGGAAACCTAAAGTTTACAGGGAAAAAAAACGTTAAATCGTGGTTTTTAAATAAAAAAAAACTTTAAAACCTTTTTAATAAAATATCATTATCTGAATAAAGCCACTTTTTATTTTTCATGCAATTATAATAAAATATATTTACTTAATTTTTCAATTTATAAAAAGTATTTAAAAGGCATATACAGGATTTAATCTATATGGGCCAGGAGGGAAAAAAGAATTAAGAAGAATTAAATGTTTTAGATTTTTATTTTATCTGAACTGAACTGAACTGAACTGAAGTGATCTGAACTGAACTGAACACTTGCCACAAACTCTGATTTTCTTATCTCTTTATTTTTGCAGCTTGATGTCAAAGATCTTTGAAAAATGAAAAATAAAACTATATATAATTGTATTCTGAGAAATATGTTTTATATAAAAATAAAAATATAAATAATTGTATTTGAGAAATATGTTTTATATAAAAATAAAAAATTTAAATAATTGTATTTGAGAAATATGTTTTATATAAAATAAAAATATAAATAATTGTATCTGAGAAATATGCTTTATATAAAAATAAAACTATAAATAATTGTATCTGAGAAATATGCTTTATATTAAAATAAAACTATAAATAATTTTATCTGAGAAATTTGAATTTATTGGGTCTCCTATATGTTCGATTTTTCAAATAAGCTGAATACTAATCTATATATATTCATAGAACATCTTTTATATTGGAAACCATATATAAACCTAATATTCAGAGCGGAGATATTGAAAGATTTGAACACTCAGCAATTTGTAAAAAAAAAAATTTATATTCGAATGAATTATTCTAAAGGAGCTTAGCCTTTGCCACAAACTCTGATTATCTAATCACTTTGAATATTGGATATTTTTAACTATAAATATATGTTCCATCAAAATATTTTAGTTGGCTGTGGTATCAGTAATATACATATATATATATATATATATATTCTTGAAGTTGAGTATACAGCCCTGTCAGCCTAGGATTACTACCCCCCTCCCCCTTGTCAGTCTAGGATAAAATGAATCCTGTTCTCTATGAATGATCCTATTTAGCTTGAATGGGTTCAGATGAGCGAAAATAAAGAGAATTATTTTCCCTCATGTTTTACTCTTTACTCAACCACAAACTTGAAAATAAAATCTATCTATCTATCCAAGTTTTTTGTTTAGAATATTTCAGTTATTTCCAAAAAATTCCATTTGAATATTTTCATAGCTTTTTAAAAAGGCATCAATTTTTCTAATTCGTGATGTCTTTAAGCCTGCCGGTCTTCAGATTAAAAAGATTAAAGAAGAAAAAATATGCGATTTACTGAATTCAGATTTATCACGAAAAGGATTATGTTATCGGAAAAATGTCACCATGATAAATTTTAAATTATTCTGAAATTTATTTTTAAAAATAATGATAATGACAAAAAATAAGAGTCTTAGTTTATAATAAATGACTTGAATGTTTTATTACAAAGCACTTACAATGGTCATTTAGTTTTCGAGTTTTAAATATTTATATTAAACAGAATAAATATTGATTGTACTGTAATAAACCGGATACATATTGATTGTACTATAAAAAAACCGGATAAATATTGATTGCATTATGGTAACCCGGATAACGGATAAATATTGTACTTTACTTTTAGCAAACGGATAAAAATTGATTTTTCTTTTAGAAATCGGATAATTATTGATTGTGCTTATAATAAACCAGATAAATATTGTACTTTATTTTTAGAAAACGGATAAATATTGTATTTTACTTTTAGAAAACGGATAAATATTGTATTTTACTTTTAGAAAACGGATAAATATTGTATTTTACTTTTAGAAAACGGATAAATATTGTATTTTACTTTTAGAAAACGGATAAATATTGTATTTTACTTTTAGAAAACGGATAAATATTGATTTTTCTTTTAGAAAACGGATAAATATTGATTTTTCTTTTAGAAAACGGATAAATATTGTATTTTACTTTTAGAAAACGGATAAATATTGATTTTTCTTTTAGAAAACGGATAAATATTAATTGTACTCTATATAAAAAACCGAATTTAGCTTGATTGTACAAAACCGGATATGAACTAATAACCAGATCAATTTAAATGGTTAAAAATCTGTTAATTCCCCTTTACGATTTGTCCAACCCAGCTAAGAACTTTATGCATTTCAGTATTATTTCAGCTACAAATTTTCATGTTTAGTGGAACACTCTGTAAAAAAACCGGAAACATAAGGCCGGAAGTTGAAGAAACCGGATACAATTGAATTGTTTGCTATAAAGAAACCGGTTTAACGTTTTAAACTGCTTGTTAATCTATTTTAATGGATTTTAAGAAAAGATTTATGATTGCGCATTGTACGAATTTTACAGTTAAGGTTCAATACAATTTAGGGTTTCTTGACTAAAATTTCTACTTAGAAGGTTTACTCCGAAAATGTTTAATATTTTGGACGTAAATTGGCTTTTAGTAGTATCCGTATTATTAAAATATTTTGAGATCTGCACACGCATTTTTCGACATAACAATTACTCCTATATCCTTATATCTATCTATAAATTTATAGCTTGTCTGTCTGTCTGTTTGTTTGTTTGTTTGTTTGTATCCGATTTCTGTGGGACCTCGCGTGACCGCAGGGAAGGTTTATAAATGATCAAAAATTCAAATATTTGCCTCTATCAAAATTCGTTTTTCATTGAATTTTTGAAAATTTTGAAAATCCACGAAATGTTTTGTTGAAATCTGCGAACTTTTTTTGGTTTGTTTCACAATGTACACAATTAGAGAACATGTTCACAAATGAAATAGAAGATGGGGCACGAAGCGCCCTAAAAGGCTAGTGTATATATATATATATGTTTGTATCCAATAAACGTCAAAACGGCTAAACCGATCGGGCCCAAATTTTTTGTGGGACATCTAGGGACCCCAGGGAAGGTTTATGAATGATCAAAATTTTAAATATTTGTCTCCATCAAAATTCGATCGTCATTAAATTTTTTTAAATTTTGAAAATCCACGAAATTTTTTGTGAAAATCGGCGAATTATTTTTGTTTTGTTTTACGATGTACACAAAGAGAACATGTTCACAATTAATTTAGAAGATGGGCGCGAAGCGCCCTCTAAGGCTAGTACTTTAAAATTCATGACATTTGATAGGGCCGGAGTAAGTTCAAAAGTTTCATGATCAGAAATAGTATAAGGATTTTCTGAAGTTAAGTACTAACCCGTCTTGTGTACACATTATGTGGTTGACTAACGCGTTTTATGCATAGGCTGACTCGAACTATTGTGAAGAATAAGTCCTACTCTTATTTCTCTCTGATGTTTCTGTAAAGACCGGACTGGAACTATTGTAAAGAATATCTTACAGTCCCTCTAAACTAAATTATTAGTAGTAATTAAGAAATGATTTTATGAGGGAAAAAGATAGATAAGGGAGGAGGAATGATGCAGGAGAAATGACTGACCCTAAAAATTTTAATTTTTAGATTATTTATTCTTTTTAAATTTTCCGACGCTGTTTAAACTTTTACAGTATTAAAGTGATGAAAATGACTTTCTATTTTGTTATTATGCAAGAACAAAAATAATAAGGATTACGAATCACAAGTTTTGACATGGTTAATAATTGAAACTATTCTTCAAATATAAAGAATAATAATAAAAATTTAAAACAATGCGGCCAACATATATAGGGTGTCCCACGAAACATGACAGTTGGTGAATAGTTTTGAATGTCTTCTTCCATATACTGTATTAGATATTAAAGACTTTTTGAAGTTTAATTCGTTAAGAAAATCTTTTACTCAAATATATTTGACTTTGAAATAAATTGTTCTATAATATAACTGCCATGTGATATTTTTTATTATTCTCTTTGGTATCAAATAACTTAACAATATGTGGAAGAAGACATTTTATAATATTCACCAACTGTCATGTTTCGTAGAAGGAATAAAAATCAAAGAAGAAAATGAGAAAAACATTAAAAAGAAAAAAAAACATTGTCACTACTTACATAAATATTAAGATTTTGTTCTAATTTACTTATAACTATGAACATTCATTTACAAAAAAACAATATTGGAGGAATTTGTATTTGTACATAATTTGTACATAAATTGTTCATAATTTGTACATAATTTTTACATAATTTGTACATAATGGTGTGTTGTCCAATTTCACCAGTTTTGCCGATTTTAGTCTGTACAATTGTTCTAAAATATACTTACTCTATGCTGCCTATTGGTCGAAATGGAACTTATTTAAAGAATTTTAATCTTACAATTTTACAATAACTTTTTATTTTCATTCCGTCTTGAATAATAAATCAGAAGAAGACAGTGAATTTAAAAGTTTAGGACTTAAATAATGAATAAAAACAGAGCTGCAAAACTTTCTTTTTGTTTGCGCTAAGCGTCAGTGTAGCTGAACTTGATTTGGTTGAAACTTTTAAATTGAAGGGTTTAACGCTTCAGATCGGGAGCATATGTCGGCTACAAAAATTTCTCGTCCTAGCCACATTTCCTCATTTTCTCGTTTGAGCCACCTCAAAATCTGAAATTCTCATCCTTGCCATATTATTTTTTTTAAGTTGTAAAATCCTTGAAGAAAAAATATTTTTAGATTAATGTTGTGATTAAATAGAGAAAATAGTTTCAATTGAATTAAAGTTTTGAAGTTCTACAGTAATAAGCAGAAAACTCTGAGATAGGAAGACCACTTTTAGAATAATAACTTTTAAAAACCGATGAGCATGAGACACAGCAATTGTGCAGTGTAATCAGACCCGTTTCAATAAATTAGTGATTTAATTAATGTCCAGTAAAACTATTTGCTTTGTAACAACATCAAATGCACTAAGTATTGCTATATACTGTCGTCTTTCTGTTCCATTGTTTTCTAGTTACACTTTATGTCCTTAAAAAAAGGCAGTTGCCCAAGGAGGTTTCAGGCACTTGCCGCGTTAAATTACGAGAAGAGAAAGATTAGTATAGATTTTAGGGTTAGGCTGGGTTAAGTCACTTTCTGGGCCGAGCGCTGCGGCGAGGACAGGCTAGGGGGCCGAGCACCGCGGCTAGAACAGGCTCTCTCTCTCTGTAAATCAACGCGGTATGCGCACGTAACTTCCTTTGGCCTTCTGCATAAAAATACGTTCATCTCTTCGTCTAAGATTAAACCATCTCAAGGAACCAGCTCAGTCTGGAAGGTCCGGATTTAAGATGCAAAAGTTTGGACCTCAGTTAAAAGATAAGGAACAGAAGGTTGGAAAATAGAGTCTGGATTTTGTTTGTCCTGAAGGAATGTGATTAAATGGATTTAATGCTCTTCTTCTCTAGAAGTAGAGGGAAGATAAGGAGCAATGGATTTGGAGAAATAGTTCAAGAAATAGATCTGGAAGAACAGATTTGGAAGAACAGATTTGGAAGAACAGATTTAGAAGAACAGATTTGGAAGAACAGAATTGGAAGAACAGATTTGGAAGAACAGATTTGGAAGAACAGATTTGGAAGAACAGATTTGTAAGAATAGACTTGGAAGAACAGATTTGGAAGAATAGATTTGGAAGAACAGATTTGGAAGAACAGATTTGGAAGAATAGATTTGGAAGAACAGATTTGGAAGAATAGATTTGGAAGAATAGACTTGGAAGAACAGATTTGGAAGAATAGATTCGGAAGAATAGATTTAGAAGAATAGATTTGGAAGAACAGATTTGGAAGAATAGATTTGGAAGAATAGAGTTGGAAGAACAGATTTGTAAGAATAGATTTGTAAGAATAGATTTGGAAGAACATTTTTGGAAGGAAATATTTGGAAGAACAGATTTGGAAAAATATATTTGGAAGAATATATTTGTAAGAATAGATTTGGAAGAATAGATTTGGAAGAATAGACTTGGAAGAATAGATTTGGAAGAATAGATTTGGATGAATATTTTTGGAATGGAATATTTGGAAGAATAGATTCGGAAGAATAGATTTGGAAGAATAGATTTAAAGGAATAGTTTTGGACAAATCTACTTGGGAGAAATGATTGACTCTAGATGTGTAGATGTGTAGCTCTTACGTTGGCATACAAACATACATATATTTTTTTGAAAAAACTCTAATTTCTTTTTTACTATTATTTTAATTTTCTCTTCATTTTGTTGGCAATGTTAAAGAACATTGAATAATCCTATTTCTTTGTCAACACTGCATCAGCCTAGGATGATCATTTTAGGTAATTTTTAACTGAATGTTTTAACAACTGTTTGAGAAGAAGTTTCTCTGCTTAAGTCTTTTGATCCTAAACTAGTTTCTTAATTCAAATTAAAGCTAGGATGTATATATAGTATTCACCCGTCTACAGGCCAGGCCGATGATGAAAATTATTTCTATAGGGTCGACTACGAAAGTAGCTTTTCTATCAATTCAGAATGAAGGAATTGAGTGTTTGCCTCAAAATCAAATATTATAATGCCAATATCTTTGCAACCTGATGGTGTAAACCTTTGACATTTCAAACTTAGATTATTTCACATAACGGAAGTTATAGTTTGAAATATCTAAGTTCTACAAAATTGGGTTGCTCGGATATACGGATTAGAAAATTAGAGTTTGTGACAAAGAATCAATTCCTTCGGAATATTAGATTTCTAATAGATTTTAAGGAATATAAGATTTCTAATAGATTTTAAGGAATATTAGATTTCTAATAGATTTTAAGGAATATTAGATTTCTAATAGATTTTAAGGAATATTAGATTTCTAATAGATTTTAAGGAATATATTGATAATTGAGTATTTTCATATGCCCATATTGTACATACATGTATGAAGAAAAGGGAAAATGTAATAATATGCCAAATCAATCATTTCTATTCTATCCCGCTTCCATACTTTGCTGGGATTCATGGAAATATTAATATTTTGTAATTGTGAACGGTATGAATGGTCTGAAACATAAATACTCTATAGACAACTATTATATATACAGGGTGTCCCAATAAATTGGGAATGAAATGACGAAGACGATTTTGTCTCTGTTACGAATTAGCGCGTTGTATTAACTAATTTCAATGGTTGTAATTGTCATGAGTTACGTCTACTAGAGTTTATTTTATTTAAACGGTAAAAGGCTATTTTTATGTTCTGCAAAACGTTGTATCTTGTGTCTGTGACATTACTGTAACATAATTATAAACATTGTAACAATTAACTTTATAATTCTCCGCAGCCCCTAAAGGGACTGTAGGTGTAAATGTATAGACCCTCCAGACAGTGCCCAATAAATAACGAAACGTTACCCTTAAAATCTGTGTGTGTCTGAAAAAGAAAAAATTATAAATAAATCCTTAAAATTTTAAAAAACCGATTTTCAATTGTGGTTTCTCTGTTAAAGTTAAGAGTTTAAGCAATAATCCTCTATCTAAAAGTGCTCACCGTGGATATCGAAATCAAGGGATCGGGATTATGAGTATCCAGCACAAAAGTTCACAACTCAAGTTAAGATTAAAAAGTTAAAGTTTGATGAGACAAATCAGCTCTAGAGGAATAAGCGTTATAAAACCCCTTTCATTGATTTTTTTTCGATATATTTAAGAATTTTTTTTTGCAGGTTTCTAGCTTTTGAAACCAACAGTCCCTTAAATACAACCTCTTCTATATACATATATATATATATATATATTCTTGAAGTTGAGTGAGAGAAGTAGCATTAGAACACATCCTTTCTACTTTAATACTGCGGCATTCGTATTAAATACTTTCAACAAAAATGTAGAACTTTAGTTTTTCACTCAAGAAAAACTTTGCTTTTGATTTGTTAATTGTTTTGTGCTTTATTTTTGAACTTTGTTACTTTTGAACATTGGTTCTTTTGTCTGATCATTGAAGACGGAGAAATCCTTATTTCTCGGTAAGAAGTAAGTGACGAGAACTCAAGAGTACAGTTATACACTCACTCTAATTCTGAGAATTTCAAATATTTTATGTTAAAAGCGGTTTTTAGAAATTTAATCGAAATTCTATTGTGTGTAACTCCAGGAAAATACAAAAGCACTCAATTTTCAGCATAGAAAAAAATAAAAACAACTTTGTCATCAAGGGCAGCCGTAGTTAATTTGAATTTCCGAGCCGGGTCAACCTTTCCGGTCCCAGGTTGTACTGTACCGCACTTTACTTTACTTTACTTTTAATACAGCAGACAATCAATAAGACTAGCCGGTGTAACATGGTTGATGCGGCCAGACTTTATGCTTCATTTATGTTTAATTTACTTTTACTAAAGGGGGGCAGAGGTGTGTGTCATCCTTGAACAGACTAAGGTTGAACGGGTACCGTTTTGAATATGACATGCCTTACTACAAGTAGAGGGCATCCTGTTATTACGTCTACAGTACCTTTTCTGAGAAAAAACTGCAGAAATCTCATCTTAATAAAACATTCTCTTCATACAAAGCTAAACAAAGAAGCAAAATAAATGTATTCTCGAGTATGTACTATGTATTATATATTCTTCTGTAGGAAATTGTTAGGAGTAATCTAATATAAAAAGACACTTTCTGCAGCAGCTGATGAATATTAATTAACAAGAAACAAGACGAAAGTCTTATATGTTGATATTGGATTTATTTCTTTTATTCACGATGACGAGAAAATAATTAAAACTTTTAGAAACAGTTCTGTGACTTTCGATCACAATTTGATCTAAAAAATACTTTTTTTCCAATTTTCTCTTTTACACTTCTTTGTCGGAAAATGCGTATTAAAGGAAAAAATAGTGTATGACAACTCCATAAGTTTCAAGATTGTTGATACTTAAAGTAAAAACAACAAGTTTTCGTTTATTTTCTTATTCTTATTCTTATTATAAGGGACTGTAAAGGAAAAATGAAAGGGGGTATAGGCTGAAACCTGATTTTCTCAGGAGTTGATTGAGACATATAACACATCTATCTGATGTTCCTGTTTCGAAAAATTGATATAAAACTGTGTCTAAATTATACCAAAACATATATATGTAAGATTTTGTATAAGATTCGTAATTTTAAACAGATCATATTCAACAAATACGCAACCAATCTGAAAACAACGATATCTCAGAGGACTGAGGAGCCTGAGAAATTAAGATTTGCACCTATTATTTTTTGAATATAATAATTTTTCATTTTTAATTAGATGTTATTGATAATATTATTTATGCGTCCGGAACATTTCACCAGAACTCCAACCAATCGCAGTGCAGTATTATTGTCACGTGTTTCTGTCTGTATCAGGTGACCAGTATACTGCACTGCCTTTGGAGGGAATTCTGGTCACGTGATACAGACGTATCTTTAATTTTGACACAGTATTATGTCAATTTCTCGAGATAGGAACATCAGATAGAAATCTTATAGGTATCGTTCATCTTCTGAGATTCTCAGGTTTCAGCAAATACACCCCCTTTCATTCTTCCTTTACAGTCCCTTTAAAAAGATGTCGACCATTGGTAACAAATAGGCAATATTATTCACAGGTGTATTCGCGTCTATTATGTTCAGTTCTGTTCAACGAATCCACGAATTTTGTTAAGAGTTGATTGTGTCAAAATTGTATAGGAAACCAGCGCTGTGTACTTTCTATGATTTATTCTTATAATTTCCCAAATGATGAAATTGTTATACAGGAATATTAATCCAATAGAAATTCCATGATTTTATTTATACTTTTTTTAAATAAAAACTATAAACCTGATCTTGGATGAATCAAATATCAAATAATAAATCAATCAAGTGAAAACTAAGCTTTTAAATTGATCTTTAAATTTAGATAAAAATGAATGCGGGAGAAAAGAGTAAATGAGGGATCAGCTCAATGAGAGGATTATCTGCAACCTGGTTTATTAGTCTCCACCTTGGAATAGGTGGATTTTTATAAGGACATAAATTGGCCTCTTTTAGAAGGCCCAATTCACAATGGTACTATTTAAACCATTCTCCTAGAAACAATGAGGAATGTAAAGAAATTGAGTCTTTGCCACTAACTCTGATTTTCTAATTCCGATATCTTTACAATACAATGTCGTAGACCTTAGATATTTCAAACCATGAATTATGTTAGATTAAATAATCTAAGTTTGAAATACAAACGGTTTAAACCATTCGGTTGCACAGATACAGGAATTAGTAAATTTGAGTTTGCGGCAAAAACTCAATTCCTTTAATTCTTTATCTCTTTTGAAAACTGAAACTGAAATCGAAACTGAAACTGAAACTGAAACTGAAACTGTGAATGAAACTGAAACTGAAACTGAAACTGAAACTGAAACTTAAACTGAGAATGAAACTGAAACTAAAACTGAAACTGAAACTGAAACTGAAACTAAAACTGAAACTGAAGCTGAAAAAGATCTATTTACGATGTAAAACAAGGATTTCTCTATTATTTTTCCGCATTTCAAGGATTACAGAGTACTGTTTTTGGATATCAAACATCTTTGATGGAGGGGGTCACTTGAAATTTATTCAATAATCCCTTTCAGTTTTTTTTTTAAATTCAAGACTGCAAAACTTAAAAATACTTTTAAAAAAATGCGTTTTAAAATATTCAAAAATTTTCTGTGAAGAAATTCTGTGTAAAGTTTTAATCCAATTAATGGTTGAAAGAAGTCAATATATTTCCTGGAAAAGGGAAACGTTGAAAGATCAATTAATTTTCTTTAGGCGTGTAGGCAATAAAACTATTACTTAAAGGGACTGTTCAATAATTTGAATATATAAAACAAAATACAAAATTCGTTATGTAAGGGACTGTTATACGTTTTAAAAAGGCAAAAATAAATCATTATACATATTGCAATTCCTTAGACCAAATTTTTCGGTAAAAGTTTTCATTATCAATATAATTTTCACCAAGTGTAAATAGTGTGAGCTCAACAGCTCGGAATAAGGATAGGTCCATTGATGTAACCCCTTCAGTTCTTATACAGACCTTTAGCAAAGCTCAGATTGGATAGTTCTATTGAGCTATCTAATTCATTCAGTCCTCATGCAAAACCGGAGCTAAGCTCAGATTGCAAGTAGTCGGCCTACAAACATGGCAGCTTATTAGCTCTTTGTATATAGCTAGAGGTTGGACAGAAAGTAGGACGGATAATAAACCACCTCGTGTATACTATTCAGAAATCATGCTTTCAATGCGTGGAATGTTTTCAACACGTGGAAAATCTAAGCTGCCGTGAAACTCTCTATTTAAATTTAGGCCAATAGGCTTGAACCACGAGGGCACGGGAAATAAGATTTGCCAGGCTAACGCCGAAATTGAGTTAGTATTTACGAAGAATAGAAAAGTGGAGGGTTGATTTTTCGTATGAGGCGGAAGAAAGGCGGAGAGTCTACCTGAGAGCTCCGGCTTTAACAAATCATTATTATTAAACGTAAATATATTTTTTCCCTATACTCTGTCGACTTATTCACATCGAACTCTGGCTTTAACATTTCTTCAACTTTAAACTTTCTCACGTTACTAAGTAAAGGGAGGAGAAAAACCAACAAAAAATAATAACAAATCTTCTTAAATTGCTAAAATGGGTTAAAAAGTCAAACAAATACCCGACTAGGGATAAAAAATGTTTATATTAAAAAAGAAATGAATTCCCTTGCTGCCTTAGCTCATTTATTTTCTAAATCCACTGTTTTGCATAAATATTCAAACACATACAAAATATACAAAATATACAAATTATACAAAATATACAAAATATAAAAATATACATTATGTTTTTATGTTCTTCCTGGATTCTTATTTATCTCACGGTTGGATTTCCCATATTCAGAACTTATCTGAATGCATTTAAATTTTCAAAAATACAGAAAATATTGTGGTCTTTAAGGGAGTATACACAAAATTTGAAGTGACTTTCAATACAAAAGGGGCAATGCCCAATTAATAACGGTATCCTTTAAATTTGCAAAACTACACAATCTAAAGTATTTTGTTGGTAAACTACTTATTTACATAGGAGCGATGAATTACCAGGGAAAAGAACTGAGTTTTTGTCACAAACTCAAATTGTCTAATCCCTATATCTTTACAATCTGATGATGTAAACCTTTGATATTTCAAAGTCTAACAGAATTCATAGTCTGAAATATCAAAGGTCTACGACATTCACGTGGATTTAACAGTTCTGACAATATATCAGAAAGCTTTGGCTTTCGATCACAATTTGAACCATTAAACATAATATTTTAGCCTTTTTTTAAAATACTTTTTTGTCGGCATATACAGTTTTTGAATGAAAAAGTATAAAATAAACAAAGCCGTAAGTTTAAAGATTGTTGAATTATAGACCTAAATGACGTTTGATTGCAAATAAATGAAACCGAATGCTTCTCACTCTGGTTAGTCCAGGGTGTATTGGGTAGCAAAGATGTAGAGATTAGAAAAGTAGAGTTTGTGGAAAAAACTCAGTTCCTTTCCATCTTTACCGGGAATTACCTTTTTAAAGTGTTTTCGAGGCGTTTGTGATGAAATGTCATCAAAAAAGTGGAGAAAACAGGAGGAATAGTCAATTTCCGGTGAAGTGCAGTTCTCCCAAAGGAAATTCTCGCCATAACTAAATATGTAGTTTTATCCCATTCTGTATTCAACATTATTAACCAATTGAACTTTTCAATATTAATTTCTAAGTATATTAATTGTGTTGTTGATAATATTAATATGCATAAATCTGAAAATGTTTTTTTGTTAAAACTTTCTCTATGTAAAAAAGCTACATTCATCTCGTAAATGCGCAAATTTTTCTCGTGAAAATTTGCAATTCATCACTTTCTTTCCCTTGGGCGAACAGAAATATTTTTCCACTCTGAGAGAAAAAGTTAATGAAAAGAGATGAACAAGGTTAATAATGTTTCTCAGAATGAGATAATATATTCTTTTTTTATGTATACATATTTATCTTTTCTCTAGGTCACGCAATTGAGTGTGATTTGGACCAATACAAATGCAGGTATAAAATAAAATACAGGATTTCCCCAAAACAGAAGAATTATTACTGAAATAATATAATAATTAAAAAATATCATTAGTTTTTTTAAGGGAAATATATAAAGAACGTTTTTCGATTTTGAAGTTATTTAAACGTTCATGAAATTATTGACATGGCTAGATAACGGAAAAGTTCGTTGAGGAATGGAAATAACCGTTATGTTTTTAGTTTAACACGAAGGGAATTGTTAATTTGGCGCACCGGCGCACCGTCCCTTTTTGCCTTATATTGCCTGTATGTGTATTGTACAATACAGCTATAGCCTCTTCTTAAATCTTATCCTGGTCTTTCTAAGACTTTAATCCTTCAATATAGTAATTCTACTGCATTTTAACTAATTTAAATATTATAAACATAAACTTTATGTTTGTACATTTCAATTTTTTAAGATAATAATAACACTAATACTGATAATAGCAACGATAATAATAAAAATAACAATAAGGTTGATAAAAATAATAACAATATTGATAAAAATAATAGTCCTAACTTTTTTACTTTGTTTTACAGTCCGTACAAATTAAAATTAAAAACTAATCTTGCAATTAAAAAATAATGAATTTTTAATATTTACATTAAATTGTTGAATAATATACTTTTATACTTTTATACTTTTATCTATATATAAATTTGGCTTGTCTGTCTGTTTGTTTGTATCCAATAAACGTCAAAACGGCTGAACCGATCGGGCCCAAATTTTTTGTGGGACATCTAGGGATCCCAGGGAAGGTTTATGAAAAATCAAAATTTCAAATATTTGTCTCCATCAAAATTCGATCGTCAGCAAATTTTTTAAAATTTTGAAAATCCGCGAAATTTTTTGTAAAAATCCGCGAATTATTTTTGTTTTGTTTTACGATGTACACAAAGAGAACATGTTCACAACTAATTTAGAAGATGGGCGCGAAGCGCCCTCTAAGGCTAGAAAGAAGGGCGCGAAGCGCCTTGAATTTCTAGTACTTTTATACTTTCATACTTTTATACTTTTATACTTTTTTTATACTTTTATACTTTTATACTTTTATACTTTTATACTTTTATACTTTCATACTTTTATACTTTTATACTTTTATACTTTTATTATACTTTTATACTTTTATACTTTTAGAAATGAAAACGCCGACATACTTGCAATAAATGAGTGGAATAGGTTAGTAAAAAATATAATAATCAATTTTATGTAATTTTAAATCTATTTTAAAGGGACTGTAAGACAAATTTTGAGTGACCTTCCATCGTATAGAGTGGCGTGGCGGATCAAGTTTGAATATCCATGTTACTAATTTTGTGGTTTCTGAACAAAAATGAATTGCGCATTTCTTGCTAAGAAAACAATGAAAAAATTAATAATATTTAAAAAACTTCATTTATTAGATAAATGGGTTAAAGGAGGGTAGATAGGCCAGCCACAACAATTTCTCGGCCGAGCCACATTCTCCTCATTTTCTCCTCCGAGCCACCTCGGAATCATCGTACTTCGATTATTTTGTGCTAAAAAGTTTCCAATTCTTGAAGATAAAACTATTTTTTTAAAAATCTGGACACGTTAGGGCATAAAATATTGATGGACTAAAGTATTGCAATAATTATATCATGTTGGAATCTTCAAACCCATGAGAATGATGTCAAACTTTATTTAGGTAAAACTTAAATCTATTCTGCCTCCGTAATGGCTAACCTTCGTGATATAGAATAAATAGCAAAATATTCGGCATACCTCTGCCTATAATTTTTCCCATGGTTTTCACTATAGTTAACAAAAAAGATTGAAGTTCTGTAAACTTGGAATTATTTGCGGCATATTACACCGGGAATATCTGAAAATGCGCGTAACAAAAGTGAACATTTAAAAGACATTAAACTTGAAATCATTAATTCAATTGAAACTTTATTTTTCGATCCACAAAAGTTAGATATTTCATTTATGCCCTAACGTGGCCTGATTCTTAAAAAATAGTTTTATCTGGAAGGGTTAGACACTTAAAAGAGAAAATATTGAAAGGAAAAGTATTTCGAGGTGGCTCGGACGAGAAATTGTTGTGGTTGGCCTTCTTTCCCTCGTTAAAGGGTACATATTGTGAATCGGTTATGTCCCTCTTTAAATTGAGGGTCACTGAAAATTCCTTCACAAAATTTTTAAGTCTTTGCCATTGAAAAAATCATCGAATGTTGTTTTAAAATCCAAACAGCTGCCATTAAAATATAATATATAAAAAATAAATATTACTACACTGCAAATATTAAACTGAAATTACACAAAACTATACATTTAAAAATATGCTAGTTTTTCCTCTGAAATGCTGGAAACAAAATATATAAATCAGAAAGATAAATTTTTCAGAGAAGCTGCCAACTGCATTCCGATGAGAAAAAGATGTGATGGAAGGTAGAATATTATGGCTGTGTATTTTTAAAACATTAATTAGAACCATTTTTATTCAAAAGTTTTGCGTTTTTAAGCTAGCTTCCGACAGATATACAGTACATATGAACAGACAGAAAAACAATATATGAAAAACATTTTCTTTTACAGAATTGGTATTTTCATGTTCTTTAAGCCTAACCATTCAGTCATACAGAATAAAGACATGTTATATAGATTTTATCAAAAAAGATTATTTCATTATTTATTATTATTATTTAAGCAGAATCAGAAATTTCACTTGATATTCTCCAATTATAAGCCCGTTTCACAACCTTCCTCTTTCTCAGTATATGTGGAAGATATCATTGTTTTTCTTTTGTAAAAGAGATAATTTATTTCAATTTCCTTGCTTCCTTGACATTCATAAAAATGCTGAGAAAACCACAATTAAATATTATCGATGGTCAGAAAGAAAAACAAAAGATATCTTCATTCATTTTGCTTTTTCATTTGAAACGTATCTGTTTACATAAAAGTATAAGAGAGAAAAAGCTTTAAAGTTATGTTTAATCGGTAGAATGAGGATCGAAAGTCACAGCTTACTGGGTCACAGACCGAAATGTTAAATCTGCGTGGTCAACAGATCAAATAGAGAAAACCACAATTAAATATTTTCAATGATAAGATAGAAATGCAAAGAATATCTCCATCAACTTTGCTCACCCCTGTGAATCAACATAATTTAAGATTGTGAATAACTTGAAACGACATCTATGTACACTGTACAGTCCCATCTATGTACACTGCACAGTCCCATTATATAGAAAACGCTTATATTGGTAAACTTTCAAATATCACAAAATCAGAATCTTTTGAACTCTCAATAATATTCAGATTATTTGCATTTCAATACGTGTAAATATTGCCAGGAAGTACACATAATATTTGTCGAATTCGGATTTTGGATATACAGATTTCTAAGATGCTGAGCTTTTAGCGTGTTATCCTCATATATCCTAATTTAATTAGGTATGGTTCTGAAGTTATATTTGGTATGGTTTGATTAAAAATTTTATTTGGGTTGGTTCTAAAGTTATATTTGGTTTGGTGCTAAGGCTGAATCTAAATCTCACTTTAATCTTTAATTGGTTTGGTTGGTTCTTAAGTAATATTTGTTTGGGGTTTAAAGAATAATTTGGTTTGCTTAATTCTAAAGTCATATTTGGTTTGGGTTTAAAAATTTATTTGGTTTGGTTTGGTTCTAAAGTTATATTTGGTTTGGTTGGGTAAAATTTAGTTTGATATAAACAGTTTCTTATAAGAATTTAAGATTGATGGGAAAACCATGAACACAATATACTAGATGCATATTGATCAATCTTTTTTAATATAAATTCAAAGTTTAGAACATCACTTCTCTTTTGTCACAACAGACAAATTTAGTTGAATATTAAATTCAAATAGTTTAGTTTTATTTTTATTTTCATTTTTTTTTTATTATTTCAGGCATGATTGTCAGGACGGCTCTGATGAATTTGAATGTAAATTCTTGGAACAGGAGCAAGGACGACATTTCTTGTAAGTTTTCATTGGGACTTGAAACAGTCGTAAATGAAAAAAAGAGTTTTTACACTTGCCTTAAAACCAAATAATAAATGAATCTTATTGTGAAAGCCTTTGATATTTCAACCTTTGACTAAAAGATCTATAGCAGATTTCTTAGTTTGAAATATCAAAGTTGTACAACATTCAGTTAAGATTTTAAGGCAGGTGTTCAATTTCGGTATAAATTTTAGATTAATTCATCATCTCTGTCTATTACATCGTTTTTTATAAAAAATTCACGGTAAATCAGGGATCCTGGTTAAAATTCAGCAAGCCTTAATTTTAACCCAGAAAATGAAGACTTTTTTGTATTGACTATGTTTATACTTTTTGGTGGGCCATGAATTGTAATTATCAAAGTAGAAAAATCTTTTACGCTATTTTATATTTTCGACCGATTAAAAATTGTAGATTAAATATTCCGATTTAGACAGGAAACACCTCGTTGTAGTTTATTCTACGAAGTGTTTCCAGCGAAAATTTTCTTTTGTATTAATTTTGTTCGCGAAAAAAAGTGAAACGTCTCGGAAAAAGCAAAAATGTTCAGAACTTAATTTTCAAGCTTTTTCTCGCAAAACAGATTAATGCAAAAACGGAAAGCAAAAAATGCAAGACTTTCTTGAAAAGATTTCCCCATTTCACCCTAGTTCTATGTGATATTGCTAGAAACCCTAGTTCTACGTGATATAGCTAGAAACCCTAGTTCTACGTGATATAGCTAGAAACCCTAGTTCTACGTGATATAGCTAGTAACCCTAGTTCTATGTGATATATCTAGAAACCTTAGTTCTACGTGATATAGCTAGAAACCCTAGTTCTACGTGATATATCTAGACACCCTAGTTCTACGTGATATAGGTAGAAACCCTAGTTCTACGTGATATAGCTGGAAACCCTAGTTCTATGTGATATTGCTAGAAACTCTAGTTCTACGTGATATAGCTAGACACCCTAGTTCTACGTGATATAGCTAGAAACCCTTGTTCTACGTGATATAGCTAGAAACCCTAGTTCTACTTGATATAGCTAGAAACTCTAGTTCTACGTGATATAGCTAGAAATCCTAGTTCTACGTGATATAGCTAGAAATCCTAGTTCTACGTGATATTATTATTTAGGTGTTTTGAGGGATTCAATAATAACTTGAGGTCTACTGACTGTATAGATAAAGACAGGTTTGAGAAAAGAATTGAGTCAATGTCACAAACTCTTCTTTTCTGATCCTTATATCTTTTTAACCAGATGTTGTAGACCTTATATATTTCAAACTGGGACATCTGTTAAAGAAAATAGTTTGAAATATTTAAGGTTGACATTATCAGGTCGCACAGGTATAGGGATTAAAACATTTGAGTTTGTGGCAAAAACTCAATTCTTTCAATTAAAGACTTGATTTGACTAAATTAAATGATATCTAGATTTTTAAAAAAATATCTAAATATCGTTATGAATCTTAGATTATATTCAAAACTTAAATCCTCATAAGAAAAGAATAGAATCGAAAATGAATTGAGTTTTTTGCAGCAAACTCAGATTTTTTAACCCCTGTCGTAGATCTTTGATATTTCCTACTATAAATTCTGTTAGATCACTTAAGCCTTGAAATATCACAGGTTTACACCATCAGGATTCAAAGTTATAAAAATAGGAAAATTTGAGTTTGTGACAAAAAAAATTCCTTTACAGTACACCAGTGTATGCTAGTTTAAACATGAAGTCTCAATAGAAACTAAACAAGAACAATAGAAACTGAACAAGAACAATATGAACTTAACAAGAACAATAGTAACCAAACAAGAACGATAGAAACTGAACAAGAACAATAGAAACTGAACAATAACAATAGAAACTTAACAAGAACAATAGAAACTACACAAGAACAATAGAAACTAAACAAGAACAATAGAAACTTTACAAGAACAATAGAAACTTAACAAGAACAATAGAAACTTAACAAGAACAATAGTAACCAAACAAGAACGATAGAAACTGAACAAGAACAATAGAAACTGAACAATATCAATAGAAACTGAACAATAACAATAGAAACTTAACAGGAACAATAGAAACTACACAAGAACAACAGAAACTTAACAAGAACAATAGTAACCAAACAAGAACAATAAAAACTTAACAAGAACAATAGAAACTGAACAAGAACAATAGAAACTTAACAAGAACAAGAGAAACTTAACAAGAACAATAGAAACTAAACAAGAACAATAGAAACTAAACAAGAACAATAGAAACTTAACAAGAACAATAGTAACCAAACAAGAACGATAGAAACTGAACAAGAACAATAGAAACTGAACAAGAACAATAGAAACTGAACAAGAACAATTGTAACTAAACAAGAACAATAGAAACTAAACAAGAACAATAGAAACTAAACAAGAACAATAGTAAATAAACAAGAATGACTCTGAATCAATTTTCAACATTTAGACTGTTTAGTGTTTGTACCAAATTCTTATTATCTACCTCTTGCATGAAAAATGTGTATTAAGAAATAAAGGAAATTTATTAAAAAAAAATTTAACTAAATAAATAATTTTTCAATCTATTATTAGATCAGACGAAAATATTTTTTTTTTTTAACTGAATTTCAAAATCAATGTCAAGACATAAAATTTTTATGATATTTATGTGTGAAAAATATATTTAAATCCAAGTTTTTTGATGAAATGAATCAGATTTCAACAACATCATTCATTAGCATTTATACAGTGTTATTGTATTCTTGGTAAATAAATAAAACTTTAATAAAAATATTAATTAACAGAAATTAAAGGTTGAATGAAAAGAGATTTAATGGATTAAAATAACGATTTATGGGATAATGATAAAGATTTATCGGATTATGATAGAGATTTATAAGATTATGATAGAGATTTATGGGATTATAATAGAGATTTAAGGGATAAAAATATTTAAGGTTTATTATAGAAATTAAAGGGATTATAATAGAGATTTAAGGAATTATTTTTAGAGATTAAAGGGATCATAATAGAGATTTAAGGGATATATAGTGATTTAAGGGATTATAATAGAGATTTAAGAGATAATGATTTAACTATTTATGTAATCATCTATTTTCATTAATCCTTAATCGTACTGTTGTAAATTGGGAATGCAACTTTTAAAATAGAGAATTTGTCTTGAAATAGCATCAACAGTTCCATTAAATGTTTTTCTTCTTAAAAGTTTTGGAGAAATATAGTGATGAATGGGAAAGTAGTTTTCAGTCAGTGGTTGTCAAATTAGATGAAATGTTTGTGATATTGCTTAAACATTGGATATAATTTTTTAACAGCTTCCAGTTGGTCACGACTCATGAGTGCCAAGGGGTGATGCAGGATGCATGATGCATGATGCATGATGCATGATGCACGATGCATGATGAATGCTAGTGATGGGCAAAAACTTATAATTTAGCACAACAATACTGCTGTATAAAAAAGGTTCCAACATTTCAAATCATATTCTACCGAAGATACTTTTTTAAACTATGCAAAAACTTTATTCTAACAAAAAATATAATTAAAATGGAACCAAAATGCGATTGTTTTTGGTTCGGGTTTTGCATAGAAATTGTAATTAAAAAGTGTTATTAAAGCAAAAGTATAGCCATGACTATGCATCAGCACATGTTGTAGAAAAACCTATAAATACTATTTTTCTGCTCTAAAGTTGTGTATACATATAGAGAACACTTCTAACAGATTCAGATTTAATGTAAAAGTTTAAATGAGGAACTAAGAGGTTTAAATTAGAAACTTCAAGGTTTAAATGAACAAAATTTATGGTTCATAAGATAAACTCCAAGTTTTAAATGAGAAACTCGGTGGTTCAGGGGATAAACTTCAAGGTTTCAATGAAAAAATCTATGGTTCAGAGGATAAACTTCAAGGTTTCAATGAAAAAATCTATGGTTCAGGGGATAAACTCCAAGGTTTCAATGAGAAAATCTATGTCTAGGGGATAAACTTCAAGGTTTCAATGAAAAAATCTATGGTTCATGGGATGAACTTCAAAGTTTCAATGAAAAAATCTATGATTCAGGGGATAAACTCCAAGGTTGAAATGAAAATATCTATGGTTCAGGGGATAAACTCCAAGATTTCAATGAGAAAATCTATGGTTCATGGGATAAACTTCAAGGTTTCAATGAAAAAATCTATGGTTCAGGGGATAAACTCCAAGGTTGAAATGAAAATATCTATGGTTCAGGGGATAAACTCCAAGGTTTTATGGTTCAGGGGATGAACTCCAATGTTTAAATGAAAAATCTGTTGTTCAGGGGATAAACTCAAAGGTTTAAATACGAAACTTCATGGTTCAGGGGAGAGACTCCAAGGTTTGAATTAAAACCTCTGTATATCATGGTATAAATTACAAGGTTTCTATGTTTCAGGGAATAAACTCCAAGGTTTAAATGAGAAACTCTATGGTTTAGAGGATAAACCTCTGTAGACCAGGCCATAAACTCCAAGGTTTTATGGTTCAGGGGATGAACTCCAATGTTTAAATGAAAAATCTGTGGTTTGGGGTATAAACTTCAAGGTTTAAATAAGAAACTTCATGGTTTAGGGGAGAAACTTCAAGGTTTGAATCAAAACTTCTGTAGATCAGGGCCTAAATTACAAGGTTTAAAAAAGTAAATTGATTCAACGTCTTGATTCAGGGATTGATTATTTGATTTATCAATTTGAATTGTAGACATATTGAACAAATGATTAATTAATTTATGGATAAATTGTGTTTTTAACTTTTAACTAAATTTTCGATTGATTACTTAAGTGATTAATTGGTTAAATGTTTAATTAATTAACTAATTAATGTATTTAGCGACTAACTGAAAAATTCCATAATTAACTATTAACTTAATTGTGCAATTCTAATTGAATTAATTAATCAATTCAATTAATTAATTAATTGATTAATTGTTACATTTAATTGAAAGATTGATTTTGATATTTAGAAGAAATGGTAATGGTGAGAAGAAGTGGTCTGTATCTGAGAGTCCGGAGTGGGTCTGCGCTAAATTCAAATTCACAAATGGGACAGTTCTCAGGTATTTCAGGCTCTTCTTAGAGCACAGGGATCCAAAGGTTACAACCAGGGGCGCAGTCATGAATTTTTCTAGAGGGCTTAGATTTTTTTTCTTTCCAGGGGGGCTCGGTATTCTCTGGGGCCTGAAAACCCCCTGAAATACTTAGATTTTACTGGTCCAGGGGGGGGGGGGGGCTTAGCCCCGATAGCCCCCCGCCCCTCTTGACTACGCCTCTGGTTGCAACTTGCAAGCTCTAATGCAAAAATTGAACAAAATATGAGCTGTTTCAACAATATGTATTTAAGATCTAACCTTAAAACAATAAAGTAAAGTTTATATCCAGGGTTGATAAGAAAAACTAACTTTATAACTCTATTCAATCTTTTTTAAAGGAACTGTCAGCGATATTCCATTTTAAGAGTGGCATTCTCTATTTACAACGATATCCCCTTTAAACCTTTCCCCTATCATAAATAAATTAAATATCCTTGTTTTTCTTTTTCAAAATAGAGTTGTTTTAACACTGCAAAAACAACAAGAAAGGAATCCACGATATTTTCCTCGCTCTTACTTGGTTAACGGTTAAAAGGGTACTGTTATGAATAAAACCCACCCCTCTGTAAATGATGGGTCAGCATTCATTTTAAAATATTTTCAGAGCTTGTGAGAAAACCTATACAGGGGGAGAGAAGTTCTCAGTCTGCTTCTGGAGCAGTAAGGTAGAATTTACTATATTTTAATATACTCCAGAAAACTCTGGAATAGGAAGACGACTTTTAATCTTAAGTTGTGACTTGAAATAGTCCAATGCGCTTGAGACATAGACAACTTGCAGTGTAAACAGGCTATTTTACTTTATTAGTGATTTAAGAAGTTATTAGTTAAACTATTTGATTTGTAACAACATCAAATACACTTATTTATTGCGCTTCAATGTTGGGATCCTATTAAACCACAGTTTTCAGTTACAGTTTCACTGTAGATATACTGAATTATATGCTGTAATAGATGTTCATTGTTTTTAATAATATTTGTAATTATATCAATTAAATAATTTTGATAATTAATAACAATAAAATAATGATAATGATAGTGATAACAAAAATGTTTATATTTAATTTAAAGTTTATCTGTAACATTAGTCATCATGAAATTATATTCATCGAATATTATGATAATATTCTTATCAATCATTTTATTATTTTTAGAGCGGAACCAAATGTATTTGTTCCTCACAGCTTTGCAACAGTTCTCGGTCACTTCAGTTCTTCGAGTTCTTCTCTTTTATATATATTCTAATCATTTATATTTTAAACAGTTAACAAGCCCACCCTCAACCAAGGTTATAATGCAAGGAAAGTTATTTCAGAGGTGTACGCATCTTTTGTACAGCAGTGTACTGTCTCTGGGCGGTAATGTAAACACAAGACGGATGTCACAGCCTGACATGGGATCCATCTTTTACACATAAAAAAATCAATGAAATATTCTGGTCAAAGGAAACTATTATGTGAATTATCAAAATTATTAAAATAAAATGCTTTTATCCTCCCGCGGATACTAGAGGAACACTGATGCATCTATTCTTGTTTACAAATTCCGCCCGGAGAGAACTGGTTTCAATATGTACGCAGAGTATACGCAGCTGCAATTAAATTTCCTTGCATTATAACCTTGCCCTCAACTAAGCTTTTGGTGTGTACTGTAGTGATTTGCAGTACACTCCCGGAATTCCCGGAATAGAAAATAGGGTTTAGTGGAGAGTGAGCCATTCACATTTCATATTCAAAAATTCCTATATTGTTTGAAAACCTTCTCAAATTTTGATTAAAAACAAAATCCTGAAAGACATTTAACAAAACTTTAGTATTTAGAAAGTATTATTATCAGAAGCGTATTCAGGGGGGCTATGAGGAGGCTCCCGCTCCCTGAGTTAGTGATTTTTTCCGGGGTTTTGGGCCCCATTGAGTGCTGAGCCCCTTTAGAAAGAAAGAAAAAATAAAGCCAACCCCCCCCTGTATAAATTCCTGAATACGCCCCTGACTATTGTGAAATATTTATTGATAATAATGTTAAATATTTAAAATGAATAATAGACAGGGTGTTCCAAAAAACATTCTCATACTTTTAGATTTTCTTTTATCTTTGCAGTTCGCAGGTTTTTTCCTTTCCATTATTACTATTATTATTACTATTATTGTTATTATTTCTTATTGTTATTACATTATTTTTTAACTTCATTATGAAATCTTCTTTGAGTTTTACATAGCAAAAAATAATCAGATGCGTGTTTAGAGGACTATGGGGTTCAATGAATTTTATGGTCTCCAGGGGTTTCTGGGCCACCAATCCCCCCCCCCTCAGAAAGAAAAAAACTTAAGCCCCTCCCTCCCCCCTGAAAAAAACCTTAGTACGCCCCTGATCTACCTACACACACACATTGTCAAAGTTTACTAAAAAAAAATTTTTATCGTAAAACTGTCTATTTTGGCAATACACATGTTGATTATTAAAACACCCTGTATAGCCTGTGCATTGTGCAAATACTATAATAATTCTTAAAGTTGATCTTTGAGATGAGAATCTGAAAATCATATAAAATTCGTGTTGTTATTTTCTGGAAAACTTATCTTTTGACAAGTTGTTAGAAGGTTGCAGCTCTCTGTCAAACCTGCAAAAGGGTTAGCAAAAATAGGGTGGAGGGATAGTGTGCAATTTTTTTTTTCGCAATTCGCTGTAAAGAATCCTTAACGGTTTTCTCATTTTATTAATTTTCCACACCCTGTATATTTTTTTTCTCAATTTTGATGTAAACTTTGATAAAGTAAGAAAAAAAAATCGAATATATAAAAACAAATGTTATTAGAATGAAATAATTTTCTAATGTCAATTTCCCCTTTTGAAATATTAATTCGAGAACATTTAAGAGTTTTCTACAGAAAAATATTGTTGAACAATATTATCTTACCTTTCAAGTTTCAGGGGACTTTTAAATTTAAAAATATTAAAGCGTTACATCATTATAGTTAATCAGTAGAAGTGAATATTTCCATTTACTGATAGCGCCGATATAATGATGCATGACTGAACCCTGATTGGATCAGGTGCTAATGGACTCGCCATACAGGAGTTTCATGCTAGATTCACCTCGGTGTACTTTATCCTTCGTTATTAGATTTAAAATAAGGAAGAGATCGTCGTTTTCTGTCTCTTCTCTTTCTCTGCTGTATAAATAAGCTAATCAATTATTATAGAGAAAACATTATCCTATAAAGGTGAATCGGATAAGCTATTCTATTAGTTGAAAACATTATCCTATAAAGGTGAATCGGATAAGCTATTCTATTAGTTGAAAAACAACATATATATATACGAATGTCTTGTTTTATTATATATATTATTATAATGTTTAAATGTTAAAAAGTTTAGTAGATACATGCAGTGCATGGAATAGTGGCATGTTGTGAAAATGTAACTTGGAGTCGGAGGATAAAATTCCTTTTATTTTTTATTTCCATCGATTTTCTATAATTGTTTTCTCCTCGCTAAACAATGTAATTCTGTTCGAGTTCTTTCACAATTGTTATTTAATATTTATTATTGTTGTTTATAACATTTTAAAGATGAATAAAAATAAATCTCACATTTAATAAATATGTAATAAAAACAATATTTTTCATTTTTAGTTTGATAAATCTTCGACATTTATAGGAAATTGTCAATGAACATCATTGTCGTCGTAAAGGAATTATATCTATCTTATTTTATATTATTTTGGAATTATGGAATTGGAATAGGATTTAAAAAGGTAAGTCGACCAGGAGGAAGGAAGAAGGAAGGAGTATCCTGATGTAAGGAAGGAAAAGGTATGACGGAAGGTACAGTGATCAACCAGAAAACTCTGAAATAGGAAGACGACTTTTAGATTCAATTTATGACTTTAAATAGTCTAGAGAGCATGGAACACAGCTGTGCAGTGAAAACAGACCCATTTCACTTATTTTGTGGTTTAATTAGTGTCTAGTAAAACTAATTGCTTTGTAACAACATCAAATATACTTAACTTAGCTATTAAGTCGTCTTCCTTTTTCAGAGTTTTCTATTTATCACTGTAAAAATGTAAGAAGGAAGAAGGGAAAAAGGAGGGAGGAAGGTAGAAGGAATGATGGAAGGTACAGTGATAACCAGAAAACTCTGAAATAGGAAGACGACCTTCAGATTCAATTTATGACTTTGAATAGTCTAAAGAGCATGGAACACAGCAATTGTGCAGTGAAAACCGACCCATTTCACTTATTTTGTGATTCAATTAGTGTCTAGTAAAACTATTTGCTTTGTAATAACATCAAATGTGCACTTAAGTATGCTATTAAGTCGTCTTCTTATTTCAGAGTTTTCTATTTATCACTAAAAAATATAAGAAGGAAGGAGGAAGGAAGGTAGAAGGAATGATGGAAGGATGGAGTGCAAAGAAAGGTGTTGAAGTACGGGCCCAGGATCACCGAGTAAAACGTAGTGAATGGGGGGTAGGGTTGCAGGGTGGCAAAACCCCCCTGGATAGAAAATTTTCAGAATTTTGGTAAGAAAACGAGAAATAACTTGAAATTTATGATTATTAGGTTTTTTCTAATTTGTATGTAATTTATAAAGCTTGAACTTAATGTTACAGTAAAAATTCGATTTTCCCTGAATTTGATATTTTGTCCGGTAAATTTTCATAAAACTTTTCATGATTTGGTTTTTAGCTAAATTTTTACGATATTGGAAGACAGCAAATGTTGAAAATTTGATATTACTACGCGTTTTACTGATTTTGAATTAAGTCTGGACAAAATATATTGAATCTGAGGCAATGTTTCTGCAAAATTTAAAGAATTGATTTTTTATACATACTGGAACATATTTTTTACATTGCATGTATCACGTCGGTATGCAGGGGCGGATACAGGGGGGTGGCGGGGGGACATTCACCACCCCCTGACAGATTGATCAGGGAGGGGCGTAGCCCCTCCCTGAGATTTCGAGGCAAAAAATGTTCCCAATTTTATAAATCGTATGTGTTTTTCAATTTCAAGCTTTTTTTATTTAATGGAAATCTTGACTTTCTTTTCTTCAATTTAATTTAAAAATCAACGACAACAAGTAAATGTTATTGTTAACGATAAATTTAGAATTAAAAATTTGTAAGAAACTAGACAATTAAGTTATAATATTGTTCATATCTAGTAATGTTTCTTAATCAATACTCATTTATCAAAATTGTAATATTGGTCCTAATTTTGATGCATTTAAGTATAACTAGTATAATTTCTTTTTGTTTTTAAATTGCTAATGTTCCTATTATTGTTCCTGTTCCTAATACTGTGTCCGACCCAACTTAAATCCCTGTCCTAATCCAATATTTTTGTTCCTAATTCCTGAACAATCTTTTAAATGTTCCTAAATTCCTGTCAACTAATCATTTATTTTTGTTCCTAATTCCTGAACAATCTTTTAATTGTTCCTAAATTCCTGTTCTAATCTGTTAATTTTGTTCCTTAAAGTTAAAAATCTAGTTTTTTAGTCTTTAGTCATTAATTTTGACTCTTAGTTTTTGAGTCTTTTAAGTCAAAACAAAATTTCGCCTGCGGCACGATTTTTTGTTCCTAATTATTAATTTTTTTGTTCCTAAAAAATCTTGCCCCCCCCCCTCACTTAAATCCTGTATCCGCCCCTGTCGGTATGTATCATGTATATCGACAAAACGAAAGAAACACGAACATGAAATCTATACCTCTGCAGGACAATTTCTTTTTATAAAAGAAGGTTTTTGGTTGCTCTGAGGGAACAGCTTAATACTTAGAAATAGAATTGTTCAGATATAACATATACATATTATATTATACAGAATAATAACAAAAATTTGAAAACTTTGAATGATATAATATCTTAATTTCTCAAGAGAAGATTATCCCAAGCAATTTATTCAAAAACCGGGTGGGGGGGGGGTGTACAATTCGTCATTGAATCCCCATTTTAGGAGAAAGGGGGGTGCACCTGAACCCTTGCACTCCCCCCTGGGTCGGGCCTGCTAAAATCCTTTTACTCCCTTAACTCTTCCTCCCCAAAATGTGAATAATAATATTTTAGATTTGTCCCTGAAAACTTTGAGTTGCGCAGACGGTTAGAAAATGGACATTTATGCGCATAAGACGAAAAAATACATCTGCGCATCTGAAGGGCGGTATAATGTGTACTGTGGAGAAGGGATAGGTATATGTTTATCTATCTATCAAGGTATTAACAAGGTATTGGACCGGTGTTAGTGAACTCTTCTTGCAGCTGACTTTAAGCCAACATGGTAGAATATTAATTTTATTAATTTACTTAATTATACTTTAAATTTTAAAAATTATGTTGTTTTTTATACTTTCAACCATTTTTTTAGTCTTCTGGAGTAGCAGTTAGTGACGAATGCAAAACCCATTTTGAGGCAGTTAAGAAGGATAAAAAGTACAGGTAAGGTTTGTCTAATCAAGTATAAAAGTCGGAAGACGTTTACATGGAAAGGGGGGGGAGGCAACTTATATGCTGAGTGTTCTGTGTTTTCAAACATCCGTAGGGACTTAAAACACTCGGAAACCTTAAAATTAATAAGAAAGTCTAAATTTAATGGAAATATTTTCAAATTCGCCTCTGTTCAGTTCATATCCCCAACTATAGAATTCCGCCCCTCAAATTAACAAATGTTGAGTTTAAGGTAGTAAAAAGATAAACTGAACATGTGACGCATAGTTTTAAATAGGTGTTAGTTTAAAACAATGGAAAGGATTTTGTAGAAAAGGGGGATTGGGGAAAATTGATTATAAGCGGAAAATATGGTAATTTCCTACAGAAGGATTTTTGGACCCCACGCCCCCTTCTCCTATCAATTTTGTACATGGATCTCATATGTAACACATGGATCTAATTGTCATGGGGCCGTAGCGCCCGGTCTCCTAGCAGATACGCTCGACCCCTAGCCTGTCCTAGCCGCAGCGCTCGGCCCAGAAATTGTCTTAACCTAACATAACCCCAAAATAATAAAAAAAATGATAATAATTTGGCTGTAAAATAAGTGGTCATGTACAAAATTGATAGGAGGGGGGGGGTCCATTTTGGCTGGGTGAAAAGTGTCAATAAAGGGGGGGAGGGGGGGGATTGCTGTTGATTATCTAGATTTTTCAGATTCCCCAAAATTCGAATAATATAGCGTTAAGTTGAAACTGAAGTTTAAAATATAAATTTTTTTATAGATATGTCGTCTTCTTTATCAAGGATGAGAAGACTATTCAAGTGGAGTCTCTTGGTAAGAAAAAAAAATCTGAATGAATTTTTAAAACGAAAAAGAACAATTCCGTTGTCAACAAAAATACTTAGGGTTTCACCAAATTAGGAAAATGCAATAAAACAGATGAGGTTCTTTACCTGGTCTTCATTTTATGAAGTTAACTTTTTATTCCAATCAAAGAGACTGAACGCATATTTTGTGGAAGATATCGTCGTTTTTTCTGACTAAGTGTTGAGTTCGGATAATTTCTTAATTCCTTCTTAAAATAGCAAGAAATGCGTAAGTTACTTTTTACAAGGAAACTGCAAATAAAAATAAATTAATGAAACAAAAGCTTGGATATGTAATTCAAACTTGAGCAAACTAAACTTTTCAGCTTACCGTTGTAAATTGGACATTGCCATATTTGCAAGGTATGTCACTTGAAATTACGCTTACAGACCTTTGGGATTGTCTTTAAGATCATTTGCAGCAGAGGATTTTATGGATTTTCAAAATTTAATGAAAATAGAATTCTGTTCGCTTTTTAAAAAATTTTTATTATGATCATCCAGAAACCTCCCCTTGGGTCATGTACGGCCCCTACCAAAATTTGGGTCCGATCGGTTCAGCCGTTTTGACGTTTATTGGATACAAACAGACAGCAAAGTATATAGATAGATAGAAGGTGGTGAGGCAAAGAGTACAGCCCCTCCTGATTATCATTTTGTTCAACTAAAATATGAATAGGAGAGAGAGATGCTAAGTATGAAGATTTCTTGACTGATCTACAGAAAGCTGGAGACAGTGAGTGCAGGTAATTTACTTTGCAACACTTTATCACTCTCTTTCACACACTTTAAAACTGATCACATTTTAACGCTTAACACTTTTTAACACTCTGACACTCTTAAACAGGTTTATGAACTGACACTTTTAAACACTCTACATTTTTTAACGCTCACTCATGAATACTCTTAAACACTTTTTAAACACAGTTTTAAACAAAGTTTTAAACAAAGTTTTAAACACAGTTTTAAACACAGTTTTAAAACAGTTTTAAACTAAGTTTTAAACACAGTTTTAAACACAGTTTTAAACACAATTTTAAACACAATTTTAAACAAAGTTTTAAACAAAGTTTTAAACAAAGTTTTAAACAAAGTTTTAAACAAAGTTTTAAACAAAGTTTTAAACAAAGTTTTAAACAAAGTTTTAAACACAGTTTTAAACACAGTTTTAAACAAAGTTTTAAACACAGTTTTAAACACAGTTTTAAACACAGTTTTAAACACAGTTTTAAACACAGTTTTAAACACAGTTTTAAACACAGTTTTAAACAAAGTTTTAAACACAGTTTCAAACACACTTTTAAACACTTTGTAAACAGTTTTTAACACTTTTAAACACTTTTGAACCTTATTACTCACTCAAACAGTGTTTAACAGTAACAGACCCTCACTCACACTCGCAGACAAACTAAAAAACCTTAAAGCACTTATTTGTGACATTATCCTTGGATACGTTACCAGCGGAGGAGGAGCGCCGACCCCGACTTCATTTAACTAAGAGTTGACCTTCAATAATAATAATGATGATAATAATGTGAATATCATTTTAGGTATGGTCTGTATGATTTCGAGTATGAGCATCAATGCCAGGGAACTACTGAGTCCAGCAAGAAGCAGAAACTGTTCCTCATGTCCTGGTGCCCTGACAGGTACTAGTCATCCAACCAGATTAAAAGGGGCAAAAAAAATTAATACCCTTGTTTCAAACGAATAGACATTTTTTTAGTTGTATTGATAATTGTGGCTAAAAATTTTAGGTATGAGATTTATAATATCCAATTTATTATTTAGTGCCAAGATCAAGAAGAAAATGTTGTACTCTTCTTCCTTCGATGCTCTCAAGAAGTCTCTTGTTGGTGTACAGAAGTATATACAGGTTTGTAGCAAAAATATAGTTTTTGCGTTTCTTGAAAATAATATTTGATAAATTGTAGGCTACTGACAGCAGCGAAGCTTCCGAGGAGAGTGTTGAAAAGCAGCTTCGCTCCACTGACAGGATGTAAGCTGCTTCCTGCCGCAGCTGCTCCTGCCTCTATCTCTGTGACAGCTTCTTGCAGCTCTTCGCCTCGACCAAGAATTGGCATCAAGAGTCCGTTTTTACCAAATGTTCTTCCGGGAAATTTCATTGCTCGTTATTGTATTAACCTTCATTGATAATTATTTTAACTATTCACTATTAAACCAGTCCCAAGAAATCCGCAAATTCAGAAAACGGAACAAGATTTTGCGGATTTCTCAACTTTTCACATAGCATTTAATTTGATTTTGCATTTATCATTTTGGAATAGAATTGCTTATTTTCTAATAAATATATCTTTTTAATGCATTTCAGATTCAGAATGTACAAAAATGTGACCAGAGGGTATTTCTAATTATCGTTAAAAGAATTTAAGACAGAAGTACATCTAGAGAGAATAGTTTAACTTCTTTGTTGCAGTAAGACTTAATTTCACAATGCAGTATGTTGTAATATTACCTTGCGGATTTGTCACGGAAACGAAGGAGAAAATTGTTAAAATTAAACAATCTGTAAGCGTAATTTCGAGTAACTCAACTTGCAAAGATTTCAATGCCCAATTAATAATACTTCAATTATAATATGCGCATTTCTACTGCAGGAAAACGTATAGAAATTATAAAAATGAAATACTTTGAAACCTAGGAAAAAAGAATATATTTACCACATAATTGATCAAGTGAAGGTTTCATGGGTACTTAGTAATGAGTTCATTGCTATCCTTGCATGGAGGATCACTTAAATTTACGCGTACAGTCCCTTTAATCAAGATTTTAAAGTCTTTATGGTATTTCGGAAGATCTAGCAATTTTAGAAACAAACTAATCTAAGATGCGCGCAAGCATGACCATACATGTAAGAAAGATGTTTTTAAATTATGTATAAAGTGCAAAGTCTCATCCTTTATGGGTACTCATGACTCATCCTTGTTAATTTTTTACCTCGGGTAATTATTCAAGATATTTTTACACGTATTCTGCAGAAAGATTGAGAAGGTTAAAGGGAGTGACCGGTAGTTGAACTGAGTATGCAGTGTTGTGGAAAACTTCTTTCGGATTTATTTGAGACATATTAAACTGTTTAAAAATCTGTAAATCCTGTGCTTGAGCGCAAATTCGACGTTCAAAACTCCTACTTTGGGGATTGATACGTTTTGAGAATCGGTTTTTTAAAATTACTAAATAACGACGACGAAAAAAAAGTAAAAATCACGCAGTAATCTAATTAGATGGTTGGGAACATATATCTCAAAAGAAATTTGCCAATAAATCAATTCTAGAATCAATTATTTCGTTTTTATCATTATATTGAATTTCTAATTTTCTTTGAATTTTTTCGCAGATTTCTTTAAATTCTTCAAATGTCGTCTTTTCAATAATTCTAGAAAATCTGCAGAAAACCACATGGAAAATGAGGAACCATTTTCATGACTAAAAATAAATTTAAAATAAATATATTATATTTATTTTAAATATAAAAGTTAATTTTTATTTTTCAACCTGTTCCTATACATGACGTCTGTAGTTTATTGAAGAACTTTTTACATTTTATGTCTTCGTTATTTAATAATTAAAAAAAACTAAATCTGAAAACGTATCCACCCCCAAAGTAGGAGTTACTCAGGATTTACAGATCTTTAGAAAGTTTAGTATGTCTCAAATGAATCCGAAAGAAGTTTTCCACAACACTGCATACTCAGTTCAACTACTTTACATAGCCGGTCACTCCCTTTAACGATTATGTAAATTCTAGAAAGTATATTTCCCGAAGCGTTCTGACAAAAAAGTTATTAACAGTTTGTAGATTTTGTCTTATATAATTATGCGTTTTTTTCTGACCGGACTGTCTCCGATATCTAATTATTTACTACGATACCATTAACCCCTATATTTGAGCAACAAATAAGATGATATCGTTTTTTTCTATCTGGAAAACACAAGAAATTTGTCTGTGCTGCAAAATTTGTTTAAAATTTTGTATAGAAGAAAAAACTTACTTACTCAAACAAGGGTTTGGGGGAATTTTTTACTACTGGTCAGTGCAAAAATATTGATTGATTGATTGATTTATCGGGATTTATTTTCATATTTATGATGTTAAAAAAAAATGTTTGTTAGTTTATTTTCAGATTCAGAATGGAACTCCCGTTCGAATCTCTAGCTCCTCCTGTACTTCAAGATCAAAGATCTAGCATACAGAATTATATACAGGGAGATATACAGATTATTTACTGGATTAAACCAGATAAATCAATATATAGGATTATATACAGGGAGATATAGAGATTATTTACTGGATTAAACCAGATAAATCAATATATATAGGATTATATACAGGGAGATAAACAGATTATTTACTGGATTAAACAGATAAATCAATATATATATAGGATTATATACAGGGAGATATATAGATTATTTACTGGATTAAACCAGATAAATCAATATATAGGATTATATACAGGGAGATATACAGATTATTTACTGGATTAAACCAGATAATTCAATATATATAGGTTTATATACAGGGAGATATATAGATTATATACTGGTATAAACCAGATAAATCAATATAAAGGATTATATTCAGTGAGATATATAGATTATAAGGGTAGACTTTGAAATGTTTCTTTTTATGGGGGAGGGGGGACCATCGAGTTTAACATCTAAGATGAACAGTTAAGTTTGTCATCATTTTAAAGAACAATCAACTTCTTGCTGGTTCAAATCTATATTCTCTTCAGGGTATTAAAACCAGATCCCAAGGCGATCAAGTGCTCAAATTAATGATGTTGGATCTTCTAAAACTGCAATTTAAATTAGAGGACATTTTTCGGTTAATTAAACAACTGAGCGTCCATCTTGAGTATGAAGAAGAGAAGGAAACTGTTATAAATGCTGCGCGGCAAAATATTAATTCTATTTGCTCGGTAAATCAGCTGGGAACCGCGTGGCTTGAGAATGGAAATGGTCTTGATCAAACTATTTTAGCATCGGCTTCAACTTCAGGAAAAGGTAATTAATAATAAAAATTTCAAACTTTGATTAAGAAGTTGTAAAAATAGAGAAATTTGTTAGAAACCATGGGGGCAAATATTTAATTTTTTCAAACCCTTCATCCAAAATGTTTCACTTCAATATAAAAAGAATGTGTGCGTGCTACCCCAGTTCGTGGGTTAATAATAAAAACGTCTTACTTTTAGTTTTTTTTTTTTCCAGCAAATATAGACTAGTAGGGAAACAATTCCGAAAAATGTTAACCCCTATTTATTATAGCTCTGATGTTTAGGCGGTGAAAAAGCCATTACTCCTGATGCTGATCTGGGTCTATACAAATGGCTATCTTGGGACGAAGTTAAAATAGATCTTGAAGAAACTGGGTTTCAGTTTGATGATGAAACCCCTGGTTTTGATACATCAAACATATCAAACTTTCCCAGTCTTATTGTCAAGGAGGAAAATTTACAAGGTAAATTAACCCTCTCTTCTCAAGTGACCCTTCATTAAAGATGACAATGCCCAATTTACTACGGTACCTTGAAACCTTCATCTGATTTAATATACAGAAGATAATCTCGTTTTTCTGACTCGAAAATGTTTAATTCTGATATTTTCTCCATTGTTTCTTACAAGCAAGAAATGTGCAAGTCCCTTTTTCAGAGAAACCACAAATAAAAAGAAACGGTTAAAAAATGGCGAATGGATATTTAATTCATACTATATCAGGCAAAGCCATCAAGGGATATCGTGATATCGTTGTAATTGTAACTTGAGATTGTAACTTGAGATTGCCCTTACAGTTTCTTAAATTGCTATTTTTGTTGATGTAGAAGGCTGGTGTTGTACCTTACTGTAGTACATCAATAATGATGTAATCTTAAAGTGGAAAATTCAAATTATTAACTTCCAGATTAATGGGATTAGAGTCTAACGGGCTAGACATATTTTATTTTATTATTCATTAAGGTGTTGAACCTCCAAACCAAGAGAGCAAGGATGACCGAAAAGAATTTCAATGTCAACATTGTGAGCTAGATTTTTCCTCTAAATTTCAACTGTTTAAACACAAGAAGAACGTACATGAGGAGTCCTACTACTCCTGCAAGGAGTGCAGTTACACCTCAGTTCTCAAATCCACACTTCGCCAGCATGTGCAACATAAACACAAAGAAGGTATTTAAAAAAATAGACAAGTGTCAAGGCTTTTGAGGATTTTTTTCTATCGATGGACCTTGAACTTATGGAGAATTAAGATTATTTTGTGAAGAAATTTTATTCAATAGTTTTCGTGGAAAAGTTTCTACAAGATTTTAAAAAGCAAGCTGGGGTTCCCTATTTTGCCGTTGTTTCTCAGAAAATTACCCTTTAATGAAAAATCGAAACTAATATTTTTTCTCAAAGCTCTTAAAATAGATAATTTATTTCAGGGTTAAGCCAGAACAAGAAGAAAATCCACTTCTGCGTTGATTGTGACTTCGTGGGACCTACTCATAAGAAGCTTTTGGAGCACAGAAAGAAATTGCACAAGAATTATTCGTGCGAATTTTGTGAGTTTTCAACGAAAAATTTTAAGTGTCTGAAAAAGCACACGGAAAGGGTTCATGGCACAAATAAGCAACCCTGTCAGTTCTGTTCTTATGAAGGAACAAATGAAATGTGTTTGAAAAGACACATTAAGATATATCATCCTGACCTTTCCAATCCCAGCTGGACTAAATGTGCAAAGTGTGACTTTTTAGCCGAAACCACGGAGCACATGAAAATACACATTGAAACTCAACATTGCACCGAGTCTCCGTGTGAGGAATGTGATTTTGTCGGTAAAACAAAAACGAAATTAAAGCAACACATTCAAAACTGTCATTCTGAAGTTATATATAGATGTGATCAGTGCGTATATTCTACTAAATCCAAATCAAATCTCAGATTACACGAGGAGGCGAGACACATGAACAACATGTACCTCTGTGATCAATGCGATTATATTGGTAAAACTACATTGCTGCTCCAAAGACACATCAAATATAAACATGATGGAGTTTCTTTTCCATGTGATCAATGTAACTACGTCGGGGCGTCATTAGTCCGTGTCAAATCACACAAAGAGACTCAACATGAACCTCCCAAATTCTTCTGTGATAAATGTGAATATTCAGCAACGCTGGCAAAGTTTTTGCAAGCTCATATTGAGAGTGCTCATGAAAAAATAAGATATCCTTGTAATTTATGTGATCATGCGTCGACATCACAAGGCAATCTTAGACAACATAAGAGACGAGTACATAAATTAGAGCCAAAAGATACATTTGATTGATTGATCGAAATTTTAGTATATAAAATTAAAAAATCGCACGAAATTTTCGGCTTTCACAGTTGTCTCAACACTAGAAACATTCTATTTCCGATAAATCATAGATTTTTGATAGTCTTGTGTTGAGCAAGCGGGATTAAAGTTGAAAAACGCGATTTTTCTCCTTCTTTGAATGTTTGACCATCAAAAAACAAGAAATCTTGAAAATCAAATATCGTTTAAACAATGATAAAATATTTCAAAAAAGCTTTAAAATTGGAGTTTATAGTAAACATCTTAGCAGAAAATAGTCAAAGAAGATTATAAATGGCCGGTTTACTTAGGAAAATATTTTATAATGCTATGGTATTGAGCTAGTTTTACTATAATACTACTTTAAGCCGTGATTATGCCGTTTTAAAAGAATCACATATTAACTCGAGCCTTACCTTTATCATGTACTAGCTTGAGAACCCAGCGTTGCCCAGGGTACTCAATACTCATGGTTACTCCCGCCGTTTACCCGCGCATGGTTGTAAATTACAATTTTAGCTATTTTATATAAAGGTTGGAGACCAACTTAACTTAGAATCTCAAAACTAAGAACATTCACGTGGTTCTCCAGAGTTCTCCCATCAACATTTGTGGCAAATTGATTGAGAGGTTCATGTCCTGTGTAAGCTGGGAGAGCTGTGAAAACGTAGCATCAAGTGAACTAGTCCTGACCTGTCACTGAAGGAAAAAGAAATTAAAAGAGACAGTTGGCTGAAAGTCTGAAATACTTTTAAGATACAGAAATTGTTGGTAACATGGAAACCGAGCAACACGGAAACGGATCAAATTGACTTTTGAGGAATTTCAAAGAATTCCCTCAAAAGCTCAGAATTGTTGAGGGATTTCCGAATATTTTGTATCCGTTTCCCAATATTTATAGTTGAATGGTTTCCTCTTTTTTTTCTGGTCGGTTTCCTCATTCTTTCTGATCCATTTCCACATAGTTTTGATCTGTTGCCGCTTTTTTCAATAACTTTTAAAATCTTAATTTGTTGATCGGTTTCCTCGAATTTTGTTTAACTGTGATCGGTGCGTTTATTATGGCAATAAAAATGTAATTTAATCCCAAACGTTAAGCTTCTAACTTAATTAGATTTAACAAATTCTATATTATGAAGTATTCTCCTAGAGGTATTATTTTCTGAAGATTGAAATATATTCCAAGGCCACGAGTTTATGAGTAAAAACATTTTCATTAAATGGATATCATATTAAAAACATATCCTTCATTATAAACATTCAATTTCAATTTCAGACTAAAATGGAGCTTCCCTTCGAGGTTCTGAACCAGACAGATTTAGATACTGAGAGAACTAAATTAAACAAAAATATTCAGGAAAATATAGAATATTGGCGGAAAATTGAAAAAGAAATATAATTTAAAAAAAATAATATTTGAAAAAAAAATGTTTTTTAAGACTTTGTTACTCCAGGGGAACTCATTGACTCGAGGTTTCCCTCATAAAAATTCAGCCAATTTTGTTCAGCTGTTAGGCCAGCCATAGCTAATACAGGGTGTCCCACGAAACATGACAGTATGCAGGACGACTTGAATGTCGTCTTGATTTTTGATATAATTTGCTGCGTTCATGTGTCAACCTAATTTTAGAAGTAAATTTCTAGAGATAATAATCACAAAATTTCCCTTGTCCTGCCATTTCCAAAATGTGGTCTGCCTTTTTTGTGCTTTCAATATTGCCCGAGATATGAAGAATTTCGTTCAGATTTCGACAATTTTGCTTTTATTTAACAAAATTGAAATCTGAACCAAACTCTCCAGTAATATTGAAAGCACAAAAAACGCAGACCACTTTTTGTAAATGCCAGGGCTAGGAGAATTATGTGATAATTGTTTCAAGAATCATACATGTTAAAGTAGATAGAAGACTAAATGTCACAAATAAATTCAAATACCAAAGACGACTTTCAAGTCGTCTTGCTATTGTCATGTTTCGTGGGACACCCTGTATATAAATATATAAATATATTTATATAAACGAAAGCTTTATTATATAGATAGCTAGCTGGATAGGCGATTGATTAAGAAAAGGTCGAATTTAATGAATTTGACCCGCGTCGCTGAACCGCTGATCACCCGTTCAAATTGCGCGCGGGCTCAAACCTCGAAACACTGATTAAAATTTCTAGAAGAACTGCAACCGGTCTAAATTCTTTAAATTCGACCTCAATAAACACATCTTTATTAATGATGAAAAAGGTGTTAAATCCCAAACTAAACTAATTTCATTCTAAAATGTCAAATGTTATTTTTTCTTAAATTCTAATTTATGTTCGATTGATGGATGAAGTATTTTATAGATTTATTGATTAATTTATTGTGTTTTTTTTTCTGTGTACCGAATGAGTGAAGAAATGACTGAATTGACGGTTTTACGTATTGATTGATTGACTAATTGACTTATTGACCGATTGACGGATTGATTGATTGATTGATTGTATGATTGATTGACTGATTAATTGACTGATTAATTGACTGAATGATTGACTGATTGACTGATTGACTGATTGACTGAGTGACTGAGTGACTGAGTGACTGAGTGACTGAGTGACTGAGTGACTGAGTACTGAGTGACTGAGTGACTGAGTGACTTAGTGACTTAGTGACTTAGTGACTTAGTGACTTAGTGACTGAGTGAATAATTTATTGACCGATTGACTGGTTGACTGATTGACTGATTGTTTGATTTATTGACGAATTGACGGATGTCAGAGATCTGTGAATTATTTACTGTTGCCAGGTCATTTTTGTTACAAATTTATTTAATCAATGAAATATTCTGAAAATTTTAATTCTTAAATCCTTGACTCAAGCCTCGCTTTATCTCTATATTTATTAAAGGCTCTAAACGCAAAATCTGACGATAATGAAGTTCTCAAGAATATAATGGTCGATCTTCTTAAACTCCAGTTCAGTTTGGAGGACAACTTACTCCTCATGAAACAGTTAAACTGTTTTCCAACTGAAAATGAAAAGAAGGATGTAATTGTTAATGCTGGGCGCCTCCAAATTGCTCTGATCAGTTCTGTAAATCAGCTGGGATTTCAATGGATGAGTCATTGTTCCCTTTTCACAAGTTTAGAAACAGGTACTTAATAAATACCATGATTTAAATGAATTTTGATTAAATCATTTGCTTTAGTTGTTGCTTTTCGTAAAGATATCAACAATCTTTCAATAAAAATTTGAAGAATTTTGTTAAGTTTGATGTTTTTTTCTTCAGGGGAGCAAACAAGATTAACATCTGATGTTCCTTCACTGCACGACCAAACTCTTTCCTGTCTTGAAATAAAAATTGATGTGGATGAGATGGATAATCTTACAGAAGCCGGAGAGGATAAAATGTTTCAATTTGATTCAAAAATGATCTCAAAAGAGACAAACTTTCCTGCTATGAAAGTAGATCCTTCAAACCTAAGTAATGTGAAAAAAGAGAAAATAGATACAGAAGGTAAATATTTTTTCCCCTCAATTTTTTGCCAGTTTAAAGGGAGTGATCTGCATATCGGGATAGTTCAGGTGACAGCGCAGCATCTATATTAATAAAACAAAGCATCCCACTACAAATTCGTCATGTAAAATGTTAAAGAATGTCTTTGCGCTCTCACTTAGCAATTATGCAACGTAAAAACATATTTTAATGATATCACATAAAACTGTTTTATTCAATAATACTGAGCTCTCAGCTGTACTACCTCGCTTTCACGGTCACGATCGCTTTAATAGAACAATCGTTGATGTTCTAGTGTGCTCACGTTTTGTAGAACAATCGTAGATGTTCTAGTGTGCTCACGTTTTGTAGAACAATCGTAGATGTTCTAGTGTGCTCACGTTTTGTAGAACAATCGTAGATGTTCTAATGTGCTCACGTTTTGTAGAACAATCGTAGATGTTCTAGTGTGCTCACGTTTTGTAGAACAATCGTAGATGTTCTAATGTGCTCACGTTTTGTAGAACAATCGTTGATGTTCTGGTGTGCTCACGTTTTGTGAATTGTACTAATTGTCAAATTGTCAATACAATGCTTTTAGTGTAAAATTCAAGTCCAATTGGTTTTGCCGTCTAAGGGTTTCTCTTTGTTAATACAAACCAACTAACCAACTAATTCTTTTTGCAGGTCCTCAACAATGTGACAAATGTGACCATGTTTCACCAACTATAGAAGCCATGAAAAAACATAAGTGGAGAAAACATCACAAAAATGGCGGAGCACGATGTGACCAATGTGATCATGTAGGGAGGAATAAATCACTTTTAAAGGTTCACATTAAAAATTGTCATTCCGGAATTCAGTTTATGTGTGATCAGTGTGATTATGTTGGTAAGTCTAAGCCACTTTTGATGTCACATATTACAGGAATGCATGACACCAAAACATTCATGTGTGATAAGTGTGAATATGTAACTCATCGATCAGAGCAATTGCGGAAGCACATAAACTTTAAACACAATGGAATAAAGTTCCCTTGTGACAAGTGCAACTATGTTGGCAAGAGTTTTTTTCACATCAAACTTCACACAACCACTCAGCACGAACCACCTTCACTATTTTGCAGTCAGTGTGATTATGCTGCAACAATTCCTAGGTATTTAAAAGCTCACATAGAAAGCGCTCATGAGAAAATCAGATATCCTTGTGATTTATGTGAACATGCATCAACCTCTAAAAGTAATCTACTACAACACAAGACACGTGTTCACACACCAAAATCCAAAGATACAGCTGAGTAAAACCCTCTCTACAGAAAACTGAAACCAGGAAGATATAAAAAAAAAATCAGACAAAAGCCCGTTGATTAATAAGACAAAAAAGTCGTAATAAGAAAGCTCATTAGCTATAGAGGGTCAAACGGCTGAACCAAATTGGCTGACATTTTTCGAGGAAACCGATGGGTACTTTATTTCACCTATAAAGCCAAAAAAAAATTTGAAATTCCACGGGGAACGCCGGGCTCTTCAGCTAGTAGTAAATAAAGCACTTTTAAAAAATATCAATCAAGTTTTCTTGAGAAGGTTGTTCTGGAATGCGGAGACCTGGGAAACAATATCAATTTTCGACGAATAGGCTTTAAAGACAAACCCTGGCAGACGAAAGTGGATCAATGACCTTTTAGTTTAAAGAAATTATTACAGCCTGCAAAGTGGTAAAGGATGCAGATTGCAGGTGTTCCATCAGTTTCGGATAGTATCAAAAGTTGTGAAAACTCCTGAAATCTATCCACATCATAATGACAAGGTTTAAAATCAAATGACGAATAACAAGTTTCAAAGGTGAATTTGAATTTGACGAAAAAATTTATCTAGTAACAGTCTTCTTCTGCAGTAGACGAAGTTAGCAAGATAGTTTCAGTGATAATACAGATAAAGCTTTAAATGTTGAAAACGTGTCAGCAGTAATGTTATTAGATATTGTGAGTTTCTTTGTTCATTATTTATATTATTTTGTCTAGATTGTATGGGTGTGATTGATATTGTTTTTGTCAGCTGAATACATATACGGTGGTTTCCCAGCACTGTTTATACATAAAACTAGAAATTCAGGGCGCTTCGCGCCCTGAATTTCTAGGCTTTTTGTGCGCTTCGCGCCCAACTTCTATTTAAACTTTTAATTGTGGCTTTATTTGTGAGCATCTTCTCTTTGTACAGTATAAAACAAAAACAAAAAAGTTTGCGGATTTCATAATATTTTTTCGCACATTTTCAAAATTTTACAAAAATAAAAAACTTTTAAACACAAATTTTTAAAATTTCAATCATTCATAAACCTTCCCTGTGGTCACATGATGTCCCACAAAAAATTTGGGCCCGATCGGTTCAGCCGTTTTGACGTTTATTTGATACAAACAGACAGACAGACAAACAAACAAACAAACAAACAAACACCAAAACAGACAGACAAGCCAAATTTATATATAGACTAACCTTAGAGGGCGCTTCGCGCCCATCTTCTAAATTATTTGTGAACATGTTCTCTTTAAGTGTACATCGTAAAACAAAACAAAAATAATTCCCGGATTTTCACAAAAAATTTCGTGGATTTTCAAAATTTTCAAAAATTTAATGACGATCGAATTTGAATTTGGGCCCGATCGGTTCAGCCGTTTTGACAGACAAACAGACAGACAAGCCAAATTTATATATAGATTAGGGTTCCTTTAACCCAGGGGTGTTTAATTCTGAACATAAAAGGGACTTTGGAAGCGTAATTTTAAGTGGCCTCCATGCAAATGGTGCTATGGAAACGCTTCAACAAACTGAGAATTTAAAACTATTTCTGAAAACCGGAAACGGACCCAAAAAGTAAGGAAACGGGCCCCAAAAAAAAGAGGAAACCAACCAACAAACTGAGAATTTAAAACTATTTCTGAAAACCGGAAACGGACCCAAAAAATAAGGAAACTGACCCAAAAAATAAGGAAACGGGCCCAAAAAAAAGGAAACCAACCAACAAACTGAGAATTTAAAACTTTTTGTGAAAACCGGAAACGGACCCAAAAAAAAGAGGAAACCGATTAACAAACTGAGAATTTAAAACTTTTCTTAAACTGGAAACGGACCCAAAAAAAAGTGGAAATGGACACCCTAAAAAAGAGGAAACGGACCCAAAAAATAAGGAAACGGGCTCAAAAAAAGAGGAAACCAACCAACAAACTGAGGATTTAAAACTTTATTTGATAACCGGAAACGGACCCAAAAAAAGAGGAAACCGATTAACAAACTGAGAATTAAAAACTTTTCTTAAACCGGAAACGGACCCAAAAAAGAGGAAATGCACACCCAAAAAAAAGAGGAAACGGACCCCAAAAAAAAGAGGAAACCGATCAACAAACTGAGAATTTAAAACTATTTCTGAAAACCGGAAACAGACCCAAAAAATGAGGAAACGGATCGAAAACCTTGGGAAATCCCTCAAAAATATAAGACCAGTATAAACCGGAATCCGACCGAAAAATTGGGGAAACGTATCCAAAAAAAACGGGAAATTCCTCGAGAAATTAGATTTGAGGGATTTCCGATAATTTTTGAAGAAACATGGAACGCCTTAAAAAAAATCATTTTTGGGAGGTTTCCATTTTTTTTTTGGGGGGGGGGGGTTCGATTGGAGATTAAATGCAAGTTTGTTCAACCTTTTTGATGCTCTTAATCCCAAAACTTTTCCCAACTAAGCGAATAGAACCCTAAAAACACTTTAGTTCTAAAGGATAAAATGATTTTCAAGAGGGGGGGGGGAGTGGAATTTTTTCCCTAGAATATCTGCAATGTTCTAAGAAAAGGACGCGAATGCATAATATACGTTAGATAATGATGTAATGTTTTCAGATTAATATGGAGCTTCCTTTTGAGGTTCTAAACCAGTCACAGCTTGATGCTGAGAGATCTAAATTAAACAAAAATATGCAGGAAAATATAGATTAATCAGAAACATCGCCAATTTATTTCATCCTTGATCGATTGTAATAAAATTAAATAATTTTTTTTTTCAAATTTCCACAAGCAACGCCGGGCACCTCAGATAGCTATCACGTACACGTCTTATAATCATGCAGTGATTCCTTATTTAAAAAGAATTTAATTTAATTACATTTCCTGTAAGTAATAGTTTTTTAGTTCTAAATCCTATTATTACATTTCCTATAATAACAGTTTATATAAAAGTAGACTTTCTTTAATTATTATTTTAAAAAATTAAAATTTTAATGATTTTTTACTATTTAAATTCGAAAAATTCCGTTAATTTTTTTATTGGATCTTAAAAATTCAACCAATTTGTTTTTAAAAAATCACAAGTTTGTATCGGGTCAGAACTCAAAGAATTATGGCGTCATGACTTCTCTGTATAAGTAAAGCCACCAAGGCTATTTAGGGTAATTATTTAAAGTGTAATTATATGTAATGTAAGTTAGGCATAGTGTTAGGTTACCACTACACTGCACTAACTGTTTCTGTGGCACATTTATTTAAAAAAAAACATTTTTGGGTAAAAGTGCCATTTAAATTTGCTTTTAAATATCTCACACGTTAGACTAGCGGGATGCTTCAAACTTTATCTGTATTTTTCTCCAAGGACTTAAATGCTACATCTGAAGACAATGAAGTTCTTAAGAATATAATGGTTGATCTTCTTAAACTCCAGTTCAGTTTGGAGGACAACTTACTCCTCATGAAACAGTTAAACTGTTTTCCAACTGAGAATGAGAAGAAGGATGTAATTGTTAATGCTGGGCGCCTCCAAATTGCTCTGGTTAGTTCTGTAAATCAGCTGGGATTTCAATGGATGAGGCGGTGCCCCCTTTTCACAAGTTTAGAAACAGGTACTTAATTACACGATAACAAACATTTCACATTTGTAACAATACAAAAAAATTACCCAGTATCAAATTGAAGCTCCAATATAAATATCTGCTATGAACAAAAAATTCACAATTATATTTTTAAAAATATGTATAAAAACATAGTTTAAATGTGATTTTGTTGTATTCCAATAATCATGTTTGTTGCAGTTTCAGGAGAGCAACCCAGTTCAAGATCTGATATTAATCCTGTGCTTGATCAAACTCTGTCCTGTCTGGAAATAAAAATCGATTTCGATGAAATGGATAATCTTATAGATGCTGGAGAAGAAAAAATCCTTCCACTTTATTCCAAATTTACTTCCAACGATAGCAAAAACCTTCCTGGTTCCAAGGATCGAAATGAGATTTCTTCGGGTACTTTAGAGAATCTATCAAACCATAGTAGTTGTACAGTTACTACTGTGAAAGAAGAAGAACTAGATAGTAAAGGTAAATATCATTTTCTAAAATAACGTTGGAATTTTTGGCCGGGTTTCTGGTTAGCAAAAATTTACTTTACGTTATAAGAGAAACTTCTTCTTACTCCGCGTAAAACAAGGTTAATTGATTGTTTAAAGTTTATTTCTAAAAACAAAGTTTTCCCGCGGAGTCTTTTGGTTAGTCTTTGCTCTATGGTTCATGCTTGGTTTTTATATTGATGTTTGCTATAAATAAATGATTTTTTTATTTATAATTCTAGATTTGAATTTTTTGGAGTTTTGTGAGAAAAGAAGACTTGGAAAAAGAGGTATGAAAAAAAATGTTGCTCTTGATAATTTTACCATTAACAGCAATTGCCATTTCGGTGTTCAGTTAGTATAAGGCTATATTGAATAACTTTGGGCATACAAATACCATTATTTTACTACTAATAAAGTTATGTTTTGTGTATAAATTGATTTGGTTATTTTTCATTTAACGCACCCGCAGACCTAAAAACGAACAATTTATTAGTACTATATATAAATAAGTTTTAAGTAATCGAAGTAGACGTTTTAAAAAGAATTATTTTGTTACAGGTTAAAATTCAAAACGTTTTAGTTTTTCTCAATAGCTCTTCAACTATATAGAGGAGAGTTATGATTTAAAACATTTAGGATTTAGATCTTAGCTTAGGTGCAATTTATTTCAGTTTAACTTAAAACCCATTGATTAATTAACCAGGCCCGTAACCAGGATTTTACCAAGGGGGGTGCAAAGATGGGTGTTGTAGTAGAGGCGTAGGAACACCGAGTAAAACGGAGTGAACGAGGCGGGGGGATGCAAATGGGGCAGAGCCCCCTTGCATAGAAAGTTTTCAGAATTTTGGTATTAAATTAAGTAATTTTAGCTTGAATTCTATGTTACGTAGGAAATTTTCAAGTTTGTCACAACACTATAGTAATTTTAGCTTAAAGAGAAAATTCAGTTTTACCTGAATCGGATGTTTTGTATGATATGGTACAAGGAAAATTTTAATAACTTAGTTTTAGTTCAAATTTTGCAATAATGGAGAACAGAATATATTGTTAAATTTTGATATTTCAAGTTACTACTCACGTTCACTGATTTTAAACTGCTGCACAAAATATTGAAACTGGGGCAATGAGTTTCTGAAAAAGTAAATAATTGAATTTTATTATACATACTGGAACATGTATATCTTCATATGCAAACGATCAACAAACCAGTTCGATTAGAAAATCTTACCTATGGACAAATATTTTTCAAAGAAGGGTTTAATTTGGTTGGTCNCCTTTTTTCTCTTTTTAGGAAAAAGAAAGTTTGCTGAAATAAATCAGAATTCCATACAGGACTGCAGAGGAAAGGAACAGAATACTAATAAAAATAAGTTCTCATGTAATTTTTGCAATCGATCTTGTAAAGGAAGACAAAGCTTGAAAAGACACATGAAGGAAGTTCACGAGAAATGTAAATTTTCATGCCAATTATGCCCTTTTGTAGGAATTGGTGCAATACAAATTAGGAGACATTATAGGACAGTCCATCCTGATAATTACCAAGAGTTTTTAAACTCAGTCAAATCAGAGAGTCTGATGAGATTACAATTACAGGGAAAAGTCCCAGAGATTTTTGAGTTTCCTTGTACTCAATGTGATTTTGTGGCAAAAACGGAATTTAGACTTACGAAACACGGGAAAAAGTTTCATTTTGTTGATGAACCATGTGAGCATTGTGACTTTGTTGAAAGTCGGAAGGAAAATTAAAGAGACACCTTCAAAACTGTCACTCTGGACTTTACTTCTGTGATCAATGTGAATATGTTCAGGCGCGCAACTAGACATTTGGTTAGGGGGGGGCTAGGTGGAAATATTTCGCGCGAAGCGCGAAACCCCCCCTTAATCAGGCTAGGGGGGGGCCTGGCCCCCCCCCTAGTTGCGCGCCTGAATATGTTGGTAGATCCCATACTAATTTAATGACTCATATTCAAGCCAGGCATGGTAACAAGAAGTTCTTGTGTGATCAGTGTGAATATATTGGCACTACTGCACAATGTTTGCAAAAGCATATTAAATTCAAACATGAAGGTGTTTCATATTTATGTGACGAGTGTAATTACGTTTGTGCAAGTATGGCAAATGTGAGAATTCATAAACAAACCCAACATGAACCTCCATCTCTGTTTTGCAACCAGTGTGATTATGCAGCAACAATCCCAAGACATTTAAAGGCTCACATTGAGAGTGCCCATGAGAAGATAAGATATCCCTGTAATTTATGTGATCATGCATCAACCTCTGCAAGTAATCTGCGACAACATAAGAGACGTGTTCACAAAATGAAACCTGAAGAAACTTTTGAGAAAACATAATAAATTAGTTGCCATTGCTTTAAATTTATAATTGTCACCATTCAATGCTTAGAACTTATACCAATTTGATGCAGATCTGAATATTCTACTTGTAACCAATTCCTGTTTAGTATCTGAATTCGGATTCTATGTACTCTAGTCAGCATTTACATTTAAGGCAACATTATATACTTTTATTTTAAGAAATGAGATGGAATTGTTAACTCTAAAAGTAGATACTTGGTATTTGCAGTGTAAAATGTTGCTCCCTTTTGAAAGTCTAGAAAAGGAAATGCTTTTAAATCAGAGAGCTAAGTTGAACAAATATATTCAGGAAAATAGAGATTTGGAAATTAATATGACAAAACGGGAAATATGGCCCCTGGAAAAATTCCTGTAAATGCCTCTGTTTTTTAAACGCATTGGTTAATTGTCCCTGAAAAAATATTATTGTTTTCCATGAGCAATCTTCATCACCCACAGACTTTTTAATTTGTTTCCTACAGACCACCAGACACGGTGATACCCTGTTTGAAACTTAAATGTTTTTAACTTTAATCTCGATAAATATTGTAGGACATTAAACCTGTATCACAAGGAAACCAAGTGCTAAAAAAGTTATTGCATTAAAAAAAAACCTTTTTTAGCAAAATTTGTTATAACTATTTTATTGAAAAAATGAAGAATTTTCAGCATTCCAATGTAAGCCGTTTTTAAGTTATTTAGAAAACACCACAGGGGGGGCGGAAAATACTCCCCCCCCCCCTCCAGCGGGATACGGTTAAGCATCACAAAAGTCATGTTCATAAAATGAAACCTTAAGAAATCTTTGAAGAAATAAATGGTAAGGTTGAACAAATGTGATTTAGAAGTGGGATCCCAAGGTATTTTGGTGTGAAGAATGGATGAGCTCTATTTTGAAAGGGCGCTTTTATTCTCAATCAGAGTAGAAAATTTCTTAACATATATATTTGTTATTAATTTATATTTTCAGGCAAAATGGAGCTTCCTTTTGAAGAATTAGAAAATGATTTGCTAATGATTCAGAGATTTAAATTAAACAAATACATTCAGGAAAATATAGACTACGTTATTAACCATACATTAAATGTACAAACCGTTCTGGTTCTATTTACATCAAAAGGGAGCAGGGGTTTTTAGTAACTTAAAAGATGAATTAAACTTAAGAATTTGTTTTTAGCAATGTCATGATCTTGAAATTCATATTTGGACCCAAGGTTTATTATGTCTTTTACTAAATAGCATAGTGCCAAAAAGTTTCAAGAGTTCCCAAATAATCTTAGAGGGAATTTAAGCGTAATAAACTTTATTTTAATCTGTATAAATCTTGAAGGATATTAAACCTGTATCACAAGGAAACCAAGTGCTTAAGAAGATAATGATTGATCTTCTTGAACTTCAGTTTACCATGGAGGATAACCTGCTTCTTATCAAAGAATTAAAATGCTTTCATAAAGAAAAGGATAAACAGAAAACAATTCTGAACACTGCGCGGCAACAAATCACATCTATAGGTTCAGTTAATCAGCTGGGTACCACGTGGATACAAGTTAGCGACAATATTGAATCAACCCCTGCAGCAGTAAATATAGGTAGGTAACTGTAAGATAAACAAAAGTTGAGAACAAGTTACATAGTACTCTATGAACATTGAACAGTGTACAGAGTTGATGATTTATTTTTGACGACGTCTCAGCCTTGACTTCTACGGAATGATGGATGGTTGTCTCTATTATTTGTAATTCATGAACACTAGTAAGGCAAGCCGTACCCAATATAGCCTTCATCCCGTAATTACTTACAGACATAAACTTTCGGCAACGCGCTCACCTCTACGCTTCCTTAGCCAAACCCATATATCTTCCAGAAAAATTTCTTTCGATTTTCCCCTAAAATATAATATTTTGTACATGTTGGCTGATGTTATTCTTCTCTAAAAATGTTTTTGAAGGAAGAAAGAAATTGAATTTTTACCAGAAATAAAACAGGTTGGTTTGCAATTCGTTGTAAAATTATCTGAATATATCTATCTATCTATCTACCTTATTTTGATACTTTAAAACCGAACCGCATGCAAAAATGCTTTATTTTTGGTAAAGATTGAATTTCTCTTCACCTTCAAAAATTTCTCTGAGAAGATTAACATTAGATGACATGTACAAAATATTACATTTTAGAAGGGAAATCGCAGTAAATCACAGTTTTTAACAAAAATTTAATAACTATTGCCCCAGTGAGCGAGAATACTTACTTATATTAACAAAAAAAAATATTAATATGTTCAGTAGGGTGACTAAGGCAGGGGATTAAAAAATTGGGTGCATAGTTTCTATGGGTGAGGTGGTCCAATATGAGCAATGCCTGCAAAAGCCTGAAAAATCCTGATTTTTGGTTTAGATGATGAAAGAAAACCTGAGCAAGATATTGGAATGAATGTAGTGGAAAATTTTATTGCAGTTGAGGAAATAAAATACCCTCTAGAAGGAGATAGCATTTCTCTTATTAAAGAAGAAGGAATCCCATTTGGAGGGGGAAATCTTCTACCCTGTGAAGATGCATTTTCCGTTGGAGATGAAACTCTCATGGCAAGGGGGGGAGAATTTCCTCTTCCTGGTGAAAGACCTCCTCTTTCTCTGATGGAAGAACACGCCTGTATCAGCAATATGAAGGAAGAAGACAATTTAAAAGGTGAGTTAAATTTTACCTTTATTTTTTTCAGTTGCTAAAAAATTTTCATTCCTAGAAGTTAGTTTCTGAAAGTTCATAAGACTGATTTCTTAAAACGGATTTGACTAAAGTCCTTTAACTTTTGTATAACAATTTTTATTACGAGCCAACATCAACTAATTATTTATTAGATGTTGAACGCCTTGGAGATGGATATCAATGTGAATTATGTAACTATAAAGGAGCTTCTCTATGCAAGTTAAAGCTTCATAACTCTAGAACACATGAGACAGAAGAAGAAGGTATTTTTTATTTTTTTACAAATAAAGTATTTTCTTACTTCAGGAACGGTTTATAGTAAAACAAATGATAATGAAATGTACAAGGCATGTTCAAAAAGTTTTGCAAACAAAAATTGAATGTGCTTCTAGACTTCTGAGCCCAGTATTTTTATACTATAAATCCCATTTAACAAATGGACTATATTCATTATTATTCCATGGGATCACTAATCAGCTGTCAGCAAATTTGTAACACAAGACTAAACAATGACCCAAATCTGGAGACGCCTTTTTACATACAATTGACAAAGGCCTTTCTTAAACATAGATTACAGCTATTTAAACCGTTTTAGACCTTTTTAAATTAAAACCTTTGCATCTTTTGTATTTTTAAGGTTTTCTAAACTATAGAACATGTTTAAATTAATAAAGTTCTAATCTACAGAGGATATATTTGATAAACACTAAAAGGCTCATGGTGAAAGCTAATGGAGACCAACGTATTATTTGACTGACGTTAGTTAGTCAGAAAACTAAATTGGGATAGATAAAACGAATAAAAAAAAAAATTAAAGTTCAGGGCTGAGATGTCTAAAATAAATTTTCAAAGCTTAGAAACATGCCTCGTAATAACCAATCACTTCTTATGCATTATTTCTTGAAAATCCAGGATATGGATTAGTGTCAGGGGCTATATTATATCTCCACTCCACAATTGTGATTTAAATCTTGATGTCTGTAAAAGTTGCCCTTTCTTTTGTACTATTGCAGCTATTTATTCATATAAAAAAGGAATTAGGACTTGATTTGCTTGATATGATGGTTACTTTGTTACTGGTTAGTATTTATACCCACTCTTGTTGTAGGTACGAAACCTTGTGATGAATGTGATCGTGTCTTATCCAATGCAAAAGCTCTCAAAAGACACAAACTGGTGAAACATGACACAAATGGTGGAGGGAAGTGTGATCAATGTGACTTTATGGGAAGGAATAAAAGAGCTTTAAAGATTCATATGAAAAACTGTCATTCGGGAATACAATTTATGTGTGATCAGTGCAAATATGTTGGTAAATCAAAAGAGCTTTTGAAGACACACATTAGGGGAGTCCATGACGTTCAAACATTCATGTGTGACAAGTGTGAATATGTTACAAATTGGTCAAGCTCACTGAATAAACACATCAAATTTAAACACAACGGAGTTAACTTTCCTTGTGATCAGTGTAACTATGTTGCAGTAAATATGAACTCTCTCAAACTTCATGTAACTACTCAACATGAACCACCCACATATTTTTGCGAGCTGTGTGATTATGCTGCAACACTTCCAAAGCTATTACAAGCTCATATTGAGAGTGCCCATGAGAAAATAAGATATCCTTGTAACTTGTGTGATCATGCATCAACCTCTGCAAGTAATCTGAGACAACATAAGAGACGTGTTCATAAAATGAAACCTGAAGAAACCTTTGAAGAAACAAATCCTATTAAAATGTAAAAAATGTTTGACTAATATTTAAGATCCCAGTGCTTTATAGTTTGTTTTGGAAACCATTAAAAAAAAATCTTTGAGCTCTATTTTAAAAGGAGTTTAATTTCACACAAAGGTTTTTCTGACATTTATATAAATATTTATTTTTGCAGGTGTCCAAACAATACCCTTTTAGTTTTAGAGATAATTGTACAATTTTGAATAGGATATTAATGACAAGTTTGTAGCACGTACCAAAATTGTCATTTTGGCCATGTTGAGTTTATAAATTTGTTATCATCGTTTCTCGAACATGTCACATGCTTTCATTAACGTATCAAAAGAAACAAATTCTTTTTAGAAGCTTTAAAGATTTTATGGTTGTGCAGTGCACCAAAACCTAGGGAATTAAATTAATAAAAAGAAACAATAGAGAGGGATATTGCTACAGTTGATGTAGACATGCGTTAAAGCTAATGCTGCAATATGCATTGTAAACAAAGTTGGTTGAGCTCTATTTTGAAAGGGCGCTTTTATTCTTAATTAGGGTAGAAAATTTCTGTGCATACATATTTGTTATTAATTTATATTTTAAGACAAAATGGAGCTTCCTTTTGAAGAATTGGAAAATGATTTGCTAATGATTCAGAGATTTAAATTAAACAAATACATTGAGGAAAATATAGATTACGTTATAAACCATACATCAAATTTGTTTTTAGCAATGTTATGATCTTGAAATTCATATTTGGACCCAAGGTTTAGTATGTCTTTTACTAAATAGCACAGTGCTAAAAAGTTTCAAGAGTTCCCAAATAATATTAGAGGGACTGTAAGCGTAATAAACTTTATTTTAATCTCTATAAATTTTGAAGGATATTAAACCTGTATCACAAGGAAACAAAGTGCTTAAAAAGATAATGATTGATCTTCTTGAACTTCAGTTTACCATGGAGGATAACGTGCTTCTTATCAAAGGGTTAAAATGCTTCCCTAAAGAAAAGGAAAAACAGAACACAATTCTGAACACTGCGCGGCAACAAATCACATCCATTGGTTCAGTTAATCAGCTGGGTACCACGTGGATACAAGTTAGCGACAATATTGAATCAACCCCTGCAACAGTAAATATTGGTAGGTAACTGTAAGATAAACAAAAGTTGAGAACAAGTTACTCTATGAACATTGAACAGCGTACAGAGTTTATGATTTATTTTTGACGAGGTCTCAGCCTTGACTTCTACGGAATGATGGATGGTTGTTTGTTTGTTTTTATTATTTGTAACTCATGAACACTGGTCAGGGTAGGGGGGGGAAGGCAAGACGTACCTGTATAGCCTTCATCCCGTAATTTACTCACAGACATAGACTTTCTGCAACGCGCTCACCCGTAGCGCTTCTTTAGCCACACCCATATATCTTCCAGAAAAATGTCTTGCGTTTTTCTCCTGAAATGTAATATTTTTTACATGTTGGCTGATGTTATTCTTCTCTAAAAATGTTTTTGAAGGAAGATATAAATAGAATTTTTACCAGAAATAACAGTTTTGTTTGCAATTCGTTTTAAAATTATCTAAATCTATCTATTTACCTATCTATCTGATTTTAGATAATTTAAAACCTAATCACATGCAAAACTGCGTTATTTTTGGTAAAGATTGAATTTCTGTTTATCTTTAAAAACTTTCTTTGAGAAGATTAACATTAGCCGGCATGTACAAAATATTACATTTTAGGAGGAAATTGCAATAAATGACAGCTTTTAACAAAAATTTAATAACTATTGCCCCAGTGAGCGAGAATACTTACTTATATTACAAAAAAAAAATATTAATATGTTTTGTAGAGTGATACAGGAATGGGGTTAAAAAAAGTTTGGGTGCATAGTTTTTATGGGTGATATATTTGAATAATTTTATTATTAATTGCATCATGATATCAACTTTATTAAAAATAAATTAGTCCTATTTTTTTGGTGACATACATAAATATTATGGCTTCCTGCAGCAGCAACTGTTAGAAATTTGGGCAGGATTAGCATTCCCTGAAAGGCTCTAGAAATTAGTAATAAAATTGGAGAATAAATTGTCTTTCAATTTATTTTTATGAAGAAAATGTGGGACAAATTTGTTGGGTAACATGATTTATCAGTTCAAAGGGTTGTTTGTCTACTCGAAAAAAAATTAAACATAGATACTAAGCTTTCAAAAATATTTCAGTCGATGAAAACTGTCTGACTCCTGGTACTACTGGTTTAGATGATGAAAGAAAACCTGAGCAAGATATTGGAATGAATGTAGTGGAAAATTTTATTGCAGTTGAGGAAATAAAATACCCTCTAGAAGGAGATAGCATTTCTCTTATTAAAGAAGAAGGAATCCCATTTGGAGGGGGAAATCTTCTACCCTGTGAAGATGCATTTTCCGTTGGAGATGAAACTCTCATGGCAAGGGGGGGAGAATTTCCTCTTCCTGGTGAAAGACCTCCTCTTTCTCTGATGGAAGAACACGCCTGTATCAGCAATATGAAGGAAGAAGACAATTTAAAAGGTGAGTTAAATTTTACCTTTATTTTTTTCAGTTGATAAAAATTTTCATTCCTAGAAGTTAGTTTCTGAAAGTTCATAAGACTAATTTCTTGAAACGGATTTGACTAAAGTCCTTATACTGTTGCATAGCAATTTTTATTCAGAGCCAACATCAACTAAGTCTTTTTTAGATGTTGAACGCCTTGGAGGTGAATATCAATGTGAATTATGTAACTATAAAGGAGCTTCTCTATGCAAGTTAAAGCTTCATAACTCGAGAACACATGAGATAGAAGAAGAAGGTATTTTTTTTCATTTTTTTACAAACAAAGTATTTTCTTAATTTTATTTCAGGAAAGGTTTATAGTAATACCAATGATAATGAAATGTACAAGGTATGTTCAGTAAGTTTTGCAAACAAAAATTGAATGTGCTTCTAGACTTCTGAGCCCTGTATTTTTTTAAATAACACACTATTAATCCCATTTAACAAATGGACTATATTCATTATTATTCCATGCGATCAGCCGTCAGCAAATTTGTAACGCAAGACTAAACAATTACCCAAATCTAGAGAAGCCTTTTACATACAACTGACAAAGGCCTTTCTTAAACGTAGATTACAGCTATTAAACCTTTTTAGACCTTTTTACATTAAAACCTTTGCATCTTTTGCATTTTTAAGGTTGTCTAAACTATAGAACATGCTTAAATTTATAAAGTTCTAATCTACAGATGATATATTTGATAAACACTAACAGGCTCAGGGAGAAAGCTAATGGGTAGTATTTGATTGACGTTAGTTATTCAGAAAATTAAATTGGGATAGATAAAACAAATTTAAAAAAAATTTAAGTTCAGGGCTAAGATGTCTAAAAATAAAGAACCCATGTCAAGTAAGACATTTTGTAATATCTCTTTCAATATTAATAGCAGCCGGTTCTATTTTTGAATGTAGACTCATATAATTTGTTACTAGCAGGATATGAAGTCAGATTGTCGATATCTCTTTCCGGAGTCTTGGAACCTCTGAAAAGTGACCCTCCATCGGCTCCGATTTTTTATCTCCGGCCTCGTTGGACATTAATAGCCCATTTTTTAAATATATACTCCCAATGACCCCTAAAATACACAAAAAAAGATTATTCTTTTTTTTATAAAGTTTTTGATGTCAAAACAGGGTGTCAAAAATTGCGTTTTTTTTGATTTTTTTTAAATTGCAAAAAATGACAAGTTCTGATAAAAAATATCGGAGTAAAAGAAAAGATAAAATATTATTTATATTATTATCTAACACATTGATGAATAAAAAAATTTCAAAAAATTAATTTTTTCGTGGGCTACGAGGTGTTTATATTTTTTTTACAAATCACCCTTTTTAGGCATTCTCCTCCCTTTTATAGATGGTGGCTGGTTCTAATTTTAAAAATAATGTTATATAATTACCTAGGAGCAGGAAATGAAGTCAGATTACCAATATCTCTTTCCGGAGTCTTGGAACCTCTGAAAAAAGACCTCCGTCGGCTCCAATTTTGTATCTCCGGCCTCGTTGGACATAAATAGCCAATTTAAAAAAAAAAATACTCCCAATAGTCCTTAAAATGAATGAAAAAAAAATTTCCAAGTTTTTTATATTAAAAACAGGGTGTCGAAAAGTGCCTTTTTTTTCGAAACAATTATAAATGAAGAAATCAACTTTTTATATTATATTTTCCTTCCTTTTATAGATGGTGGCCGGTTCTAATTACCTAGGAGTAGGATATGAAATCAGATTACGGATATCTCTTCTCGGAGACTTGAAACCTCTGTGGACTGACAATTTATAAATGTAGAAGACAGATTATTTAAGTTTTTTTTCGTCTATGTCTTTCATAGATAAATAATATGAAACATTTTAGGAAAATAAAAGAGTAAACAATATTTATCTAAAACATTAGTGAGGCAAATATAATTTCCATAAAATAACTTTTGACTTCAGGGTGTTAATTTTTTTACTAATCTTTTTTCTTCGTTGTTTTCCCTTTATAGAAGGGTGGCAAACTATTGTTTCTGTTCTACTGATCACATATCCCTAGAGAAAGTTTTATATCAGGTAAAAACCATGTGACCTTACGAAGTTATGTACTGTACAATGGTACTGCAATTGTACGCATGTTAACAATTAAAAACCGGGTTTTTACTATTTTTTTATTGTAATCGAAGAAAGGGGATTACATGTGTTTTAGTCATGGAGTGCGAAACATGTAAAAAGACTTTTACACGGAAAGCTAATTTAAAACGACACGAAGAGAAATGTAAAGTGGTTTTTAAATGTGAAGAATGTGATTTGAAACCCTGTAAAATAACAGCTATAAGCGACATGGGAAGATCAGGGGAAATATGTTTATCAATCAATCATCCGGGTTATTAATCAATCAATATATCAACTGGTTTATCAATCAACTAATCGGTTTATCAGCCATCAAGTTTATCATCAAGTTATCGATCATCCGGTTTTTCGATCAATCATCTGGTTTGTTAATCCATCATCGAATTTATCAATCAACCATCCGGTTTATCAATAAATGACCTAGATAATCAATACACCATCTAGTTAGTAATCAATCCTTTGGTTTATCGATCAATCATCTGGGTTTTTAATATATCAACTGGTTTATCAATGAATCAATTGGATTAAATTCCTGGAAAATAGTTGGATTTATTTTTTGGGGAAAGCCGCTAATTCGAAAAGAAAAATTCGCCAAAATTAGAAATTATTTAAAATGGCCGACTTTCAGAGCAACACTCAAAAAGGCTAAAATTAATTTAAAAGCCTCGTTTATCATATTTTGTAAATCCATATTCTAGATTTCTTTATGAAAGCTCACCTGGCCACTCTAAGAAATGAACGAAGCTCAGAAGTCTATGACTCCTAGATGCAGGAGTATAAGAACAGGTTTGTAGTCCAACTTTAATATTCAACTAAGATATAACATTTAAAATATGATAAGAGTATATCCAAAAAAATGTTTACTTTTACTTTCGAGATCAATTCATGTAATAATCTTTTGAGGCCATTATTTTTTCGGGAATTTTATGTTCTTTTGAACATTTCTTCAAGGGATATTTTATAAATATATATTTTTTGTCATTCTTTAACTACTCATTTAGGAATCCGGCCGCTAAGAGTTATAAACCTCTGGAACAATCTTCCAACAGACGTTAAAGATGCCAGAACAGTTAAAATTTTCAAGGCAAGACTTGAAAAAATTAATCTGTAATCTTATTTATGCAGTCAGGATCAGTGTAGGCGAGGCTAAATCTGAAGCTCAGATCAGACGAATCACACTGTTCCGTGAGGACTATACCGACATCTGCGCTATGGACCAAGAGGCCCTCTGCAGATTATTCTACAAGTAACAAGTAAGTAACAAGTAAAAAAAATATTTTATATTGTATTTCTGTGCTTGTAAATATAAGGACCGTTAGCTGTATCCCCTAAACTAAACTAACCTTGAGAGTTAACAATATCCATGACAAGATGAACCATTAAACTAAACTAACCTTGTGAATTAACAATATCCATGACAAGATGAACCATTAAACTAAACTAACCCTGAGAGTTAACAATATCCATGACAAGATGAACCATTAAACTAAACAAACCTTGTGAACTAACAATATCAATGCAAAGAAGAACCATTAAACTAAACAAACCTTGTGAACTAACAATATCCATGACAAGATGAACCATTAAACGGAACTAACCTTGAGAGTTAACAATATCCATGACAAGATGAACCATTAAACTAAACAAACCTTGTGAACTAACAATATCCATGACAAGATGAACCATTAAACGAAACTAACCTTGAGAGTTAACAATATCAATGACAAGATGAACCATTAAACTAAACTAACCCTGAGAGTTAACAATATCCATGACAAGATGAAACATTAAACGGAACTAACCCTGAGAGTTAACAATATCCATGACAAGATGAACCATTAAACTAAACTAACCCTGAGAGTTAACAATATCCATGTCAAGATGAACCATTAAACTAAACTAACCCTGAGAGTTAACAATATCCATGTCAAGATGAACCATTAAACTAAACTAACCCTGAGAGTTAACAATATCCATGTCAAGATGAACCATTATACTAAACTAACCTTAAAAGTTAAAAATATCCATGACAAGATGAACCATTAAACTAAACTAACCTTGAGAATTAACAATATTCATTACAAGATGAACCATTAAACTAAGCTAACCTTTAGAAATAACAATATCCATGACAAGATGAACCATTAAACTAAACTAACCTTAAGAATTAACAATATCCATGACAAGATGAACCATTAAACTAAACTAACCTTGAGAATTAACAATATCCATGACAAGATGAACCACCAGCTGCTTGAGGTTCAACCCTGATCCAAGAAGGGATATGTGAGGGGTTACACTCTTCAATCTACACAATAAGTTGTCAAATCTGTGCTCCACAAAGGAATTGAGTTTTTTTGCAGCAATCTATGATTTTCTTATCCTTATATCTTTGCAACCGGATGTCGAAGACCTTTGATATTTCAAACCTTGAATGCGGTTAGATCAAATACTCTAATCTTAAAATATCAAAGGTCTAGACCCAGTTGCAAAGAAAATTATGGCAAAGTCAAGTGGTCGCCAGAGAAATTAAAGAATTATAAGAAGACCTTATATATTATCTATACTACTTTACTTGTCTGTTTGTCTGTTGGTATCCAATAAACGCCAAAACGGAAAACCCGATCGGGCCAAAATATTCTGTAGGACCTAACGTAACCCCAGGGAAGGTTGATGGATTATCAAAATTTCCAAAATTTGCCTCCAACAAAATTCGATTTTCATTAAAATTTGAAAATCCACAAATTTTTTATAAAAAATCTAAGAATTTTTTGTTGTTTTAGTTTTACAATGTATACAAAGAGAAAATGTTCACAATTGAAAAAGAAGCCTAGTATTTAATAAAATTTCACTTTCAATTTTAAAACATCATTTTACAAGGTAAAAATTATTTACCTATCTACTAGATGACCGACAACCTTTGAATGATCGGGCATATTGACCCCTGTCAGTAGCACAGCAGTAGGTATTGTAGAATGGGTCAACTTCTATAAAAAATATTTAATCATCATTCATCAATAAAAAATTAATTTTTCGAAGAAAATAAAAATTACCAAGTGTCAAACTAACTATTTTTTGTACACTCTTTTTAAATCATTTCAATTAAAAAAGTTGACATTCTTTACACATACATGGTTTGCCATTTTCTTGTTATGTGGAGAAAAAACTTGTTCGTAAAAATTAGCTCAAAAATCATGCAACCTGTTTCTGATTAGATAACTATCAAATATCAAAGAAGGTCTTTTCAAGTAGTCCCATTATTGTCATATTTAGTTCAACACAGGGGCACTGGAATTTATTCAGGGGGGGGGGGGCTTAATTTGTTTTCTTTCTAGCTCTAAAAATACCTAAAAAACACAGATTTTACTGATCTAGAGGATGGGGGCTTCCGGCTTAGCCCCCATTGCACCCAACTCTGTATACGCCTCTGGTTGTAAATTGAACACCATATACCAATAAAATCTGCAAATGTTACCTCAGAAGCTTCCACAAAGTGAAGAATACTATCATGAACAGTTTTAAAGATATTCTTTTGAATATTGTCAACCCTGACCTCCATCTCCTTCACTATACTGTTGTGCACAATAACCCTCTCCCTAAATTCAAAACATTCAAAATCTAGTCAGTGGTGCCTAGAATTTGTTTGATTTTTGTGCGGATCCCGGTCCATCCTCTATAAAAACATGGATCCGATAAATAAGCTTATATAAATTATTTTTTGAAGTTTTATTACTTTAGTTTTAATTATTTGATATTTCTTAATAAAAATTATTTGTTTGTACGTTCCCTTCCCCACCCTTCAATTTTTTGTGATCTGTGCCATAACCTATAGGTGTGAATCACAGAACAGTCTAGATTAAACCTTAAATAAGACATTTGTGTTTTAGTAGTTTGCAATTACAATTAAAGAAATAAAAGGAGGGAGGGGGAGAGGGGCCCAAAAGTTTCTTTAGATTTAAACCTCACATTACTCCCATTTTGATACTAACCTGGCCCAATGTTGGTTTTTGCTTGCAAAACAGTTTTCTAGAAATTGATCCTTTAGTTGAGTATTCTGGTTCAGGGGAGCAATCTTCCTTCTCTTCTTTCCTCCTTTCTTAGGACTCAGGGGACGGGTTCTCTTGCTTCTCTTGTACGCAAACACACCTTAGATAATGGATAATAACAAGTCAACTATTTGTCCGTAAAAATCTAAAATAACCGTCAAAGGACAGAAATTAATGTGACAGTTTGCCATGATTCCACATAAAAGGTATCTGTGGGACAACAAAATATGTGCACGCTTTGTGACAAGAGAAGTATCAAATATTTAAAAGCGCATATTAAATCAAATCATACTTGATTACAAAAGGCATCCTTTGTAGGGGGTCAGAGTTTCAATTCCTACTCAACCTCTGGGTGTTTAGCCCGATCTTAATCACACATTCGTTTATGGTTTTACTTCTCCCGAGTCCTCTGAGAAAACGCATATTTATGAAGCTTTTAAATGGTTTACTCGGCTTGTAAAGATCATAGCTAACAACTAACAACGGATTCGTGAAACATAAATTTTTTTCAAAGATGATTGAATATGATTTTTACCTTTAGATAATCCCTGCTCCCCTCCCTCTATCTCGAAATCCTCGAATTCTTCCTCCGCTTTTGGCGCCATTCTTATTATCTGAAAATAAAATTAATATCACAGACGAAACTAATTCATGACAACTAAATTCATTACAAAATAAATCACAACCATGATTTATGAAGCTCTTTTGCAGATTTTACTTAACTATTACTATGTACTTAGTCTTTAATTCAATTACAGCTTTACCCAGAAAATATACTACAGAGTACATATTTAATTTCATGGCAGACAATTTTATGTCCAGTAAAATAAAAATAAAAATTCATTTTAAAGGTTGAGATTATCAATAATATGTTAATAATTAGAAGAAAGTTTACTATTAGTATACTATTCTAGTATACAAGGCTGATTTACATATCTTTTATAATTCCATATAAAAGTCTGGGAACTATGAAAAAAAAACTACTTTGTGAAACAATGAATAAAAAACGGTACAAAACTACAGGGAAACTTAGGCTCATAAACAGCTTATAATCGTAAAATAATGGAAAAAACTAGTTAGAGAACATGGTTTCGCCACAGAACTTAATTCTTTCAACTATGTTTTAAATTTAATTTTCTCTTTTAAAAGCTTTTCGGCAAAGTCTTGGGCAATGAATGCCTACAATATCTGAACAGTAACAAAACAAGATTTTTATATTTTCTGTAGAAAAATGGCACAAAAATGCATAGTAGTGATAATGAATGGCAGTGCTTTAATTGGTATAATTATGCTAGTACACAATGTCGGTAACCTCATTAACAGATAACAGCATGGCAAGTGTAGATTATTTCTTTTTGTTTCTTGATTCAATTTTCCTCAGTGCCTTCAGCGCACACTTTGCCGCTGTACACTTTGCTATCCGGTAATTCCGACCTATTCCCTAAACACAAAACAAAAATAAAATTACATACAAATTTTATCATGAAGCAAATGTGTGAATGACTTATTTTGTGATTGTCATTCATAAGTAAATAATAGGAAATGTCACCCAAACCAAAGTATCAAATATAATAGCTGTTTCAGATAGTCAGGGGGTTTTTATTTATAGTGAGCGTGTTTCAGATAGTACTATGCAACAAATAGAACATACCACTTCGTGGACATTAGAGGTATCTTTAGCGATAATTCAATCGATTATTCAGCAAAAAGTTTCATTCTCTTTATTTGATTTTTTTTTTAAATAAGAAAAAATTCCTGAAGAAGAATATTTCTTGCATATTTTAGGATAGAAATAATTAATTATTAGTAAAGGGTAAGAATAGATAAAATTAACAAGTAGTACCTTAAATGTTCCCTTTCCAAAAACTTCGACGGAAACCCTGACCCTCCGGCCATCGGCAAGCTTCTCTGGTTTCCCAAACTTAGCCGTTTCTGGTTCAAGCTCCAGGAGTTCTCTGATAGGGGATTTAGGAACATGACTTGAGAACTGTTCTATTTCATCTTTCATCATTCTACAATAACAAACTTTTATCAATGGATCTTCAGGTTGTATATGAAACTTTCTCATGCAAATCCAAGAGAAAACTAAAAATGCGCAAAAAAATTCTGGAATAAAACATTTTCAATAACAGTTATCTATGATCAAACTATTTTTCGTATTGAAAAGAAAGAAATTTGAATTATTTTTGAACTATCATGAAAAGAACCCGTGTCAAGTAAGACATTTTGTAATATCTCTTTCAATATTCATAGCAGCCGTTTCTATTTTTGAACGTAGACTCATATAATTTGTTAGGAGCAGGATATGAAGTCAGATTGTCGATATCTCTTTCCGGAGTCTTGGAACCTCTGAAAAGTGACCTCCGTCGGCTCCGATTTTTTATCTCCGGCCTCGTTGGACATAAATAGCCCATTTTTTAAATATATACTCCCAATGACCCCTAAAATACACAAAAAAAAAATTATTTTTTTAAATCAAGTTTTTGACATCAAAACAGGG